>NC_074675.1:27941499-28177524 GCF_029448725.1 Salvelinus fontinalis | reverse complement strand
TCACACACACACACACTGGACCAACATTGTCCTTCAAGCGAGATAAATATAAATGCTAAAGTTTTTCATGCCAGATTGACATATTTTACATTGGAATACTAGCCGGATTAATATTAATAAATGATATGTTCCTTGGAGACCACAGAATGATCAAGCTATTGAGTAACAGAAGATTACAGAACATTGACAGCCATTTTACCAGTAGGTATAGCAAATTGTCATCTTTCACGTTCAACAACACACCAATCACATAAGATAACAGGAGGCACAGCAGGTCAAAAACTAGCCTACTGTAAGTCCAGGACGTTGTTTCGACAACTGCAGAAATGTAAAGCTAGCGTCCCTGGGTGGGCTCGAACCACCAACCTTTAGATTAACAGTCTAACGCGCTAACCAATTGCGCCACAGAGACCTACAATTACATTGACCCTCAGCAGGTGCAAGTCGCATGGAAGATCACTACAAGTCAGGAAGGGTCTGTTCACATCGCTACATTCTGAAAAATGTCATCCCTGGATGGTGTCAAAGCACCACCCTTTAGATTGACAGTCCACGCGGTAACAGATTGCGCTACAGAAGCTTGTGGTGGAATTGACCCTCAGCCAGCCAAAGTCACAGGGAATCTCAATTCAAGTCTTGGATGTCGCTTCATGGAGCACTACAAACTGAAAACTCTCATCCCTGGGTCGGCTCAAACCACCAACCTTTAGGTTAACAGTCTAACGCGCTAACCAATTGCACAACAGAGATTTGTGGTGTATTTGACCCTGACAGTTGACCTCTGGCCATCCGTGATCTCATCCAACTGTACATGGAGTTTACGACACAACAACACTTTGTTCCAATGGTTGTGTCAAGGTGCAACGAAAGTGCCACAACATTTTCAAGGAAGTAGCCCTGTAGTTTTCTAACGTTTGTTAGCTTTTTGAATGGCCTTAAAAGGGCAAAAATGCCGAGCAATCTTCGTCAGCGCAACATTTTATTAAAAGGCATCTGGCAGGAGTAAATTCAGCCACAATCACGAATATCATTTGATAAATATATATCTTAAACCACTGCATTTTCAAGAATGTAATATATAATCTTCAAATTCATTCATAATAATTAGGGGACTGACCCCGGAAGTATGATATAATGGCGAGTCACTTTCATGGCATACAGGCACACATATACACACAATCACACACACACACACACTGGACCAACATTGTCCTTCAAGCGAGATAAATATAAATGCTAAAGTTTTCCATGCCAGATTGACATATTTTACATTGGAATACTAGCCGGATTAATATTAATAAATGATATGTTCCTTGGAGACCACAGAATGATCAAGCTATTGAGTAACAGAAGATCACAGAACATTGACAGCCATTTTACCAGTAGGTATAGCAAATTGTCATCTTTCACGTTCAACAACACACCAATCACATAAGATAACAGGAGGCACAGGAGGTCAAAAACTAGCCTACTGTAAGTCCAGGACGGTGTTTCCACAACAGCAGAAATGTAAAGCTAGCGTCCCTGGGTGGGCTCGAACCACCAACCTTTAGATTAACAGTGTAATGCACTAACCAATTGCGCCACAGAGACCTACAATTACACCGACCCTCAGCAGGTGCAAGTCGCATGGAAGATCACTACAAGTCAGGAAGGGTCTGTTCACATCGCTACATTCTGAAAAATGTCATCCCTGGATGGTGTCAAAGCACCACCCTTTAGATTGACAGTCCACGCGGTAACAGATTGCGCTACAGAAGCTTGTGGTGGAATTGACCCTCAGCCAGCCAAAGTCACAGGGAATCTCAATTCAAGTCCAGGATGTCGCTTCATGGAGCACTACAAACTGAAAACTCTCATCCCTGGGTCGGCTCAAACCACCAACCTTTAGCTTAACAGTCTAACGCGCTAACCAATTGCACAACAGAGACTTGTGGTGTATTTGACCCTGACAGTTGACCTCTGGCCATCCGTGATCTCATCCAACTGTACATGGAGTTTACGACACAACAACACTTTGTTCCAATGGTTGTGTCAAGGTGCAACGAAAGTGCCACAACATTTTCAAGGAAGTAGCCCTGTAGTTTTCTAACGTTTGTTAGCTTTTTGAATGGCCTTAAAAGGGCAAAAATGCCGAGCAATCTTCGTCAGCGCAACATTTTATTAAAAGGCATCTGGCAGGAGTAAATTCAGCCACAATCACGAATATCATTTGATAAATATATATCTTAAACCACTGCATTTTCAAGAATGTAATATATAATCTTCAAATTCATTCATAATAATTAGGGGACTGACCCCGGAAGTATGATATAATGGCGAGTCACTTTCATGGCATACAGGCACACATATACACACAATCACACACACACACACACTGGACCAACATTGTCCTTCAAGCGAGATAAATATAAATGCTAAAGTTTTCCATGCCAGATTGACATATTTTACATTGGAATACTAGCCGGATTAATATTAATAAATGATATGTTCCTTGGAGACCACAGAATGATCAAGCTATTGAGTAACAGAAGATCACAGAACATTGACAGCCATTTTACCAGTAGGTATAGCAAATTGTCATCTTTCACGTTCAACAACACACCAATCACATAAGATAACAGGAGGCACAGGAGGTCAAAAACTAGCCTACTGTAAGTCCAGGACGGTGTTTCCACAACAGCAGAAATGTAAAGCTAGCGTCCCTGGGTGGGCTCGAACCACCAACCTTTAGATTAACAGTCTAACGCGCTAACCAACTGCGCCACAGAGACCTACAATTAAACTGACCCTCAGCAGGTGCAAGTCGCATGGAAGATCACTACAAGTCAGGAAGGGTCTGTTCACATCGCTACATTCTGAAAAATGTCATCCCTGGATGGTGTCAAAGCACCACCCTTTAGATTGACAGTCCACGCGGTAACAGATTGCGCTACAGAAGCTTGTGGTGGAATTGACCCTCAGCCAGCCAAAGTCACAGGGAATCTCAATTCAAGTCCAGGATGTCGCTTCATGGAGCACTACAAACTGAAAACTCTCATCCCTGGGTCGGCTCAAACCACCAACCTTTAGCTTAACAGTCTAACGCGCTAACCAATTGCACAACAGAGACTTGTGGTGTATTTGACCCTGACAGTTGACCTCTGGCCATCCGTGATCTCATCCAACTGTACATGGAGTTTACGACACAACAACACTTTGTTCCAATGGTTGTGTCAAGGTGCAACGAAAGTGCCACAACATTTTCAAGGAAGTAGCCCTGTAGTTTTCTAACGTTTGTTAGCTTTTTGAATGGCCTTAAAAGGGCAAAAATGCAGAGCAATCTTCGTCAGCGCAACATTTTATTAAAAGGCATCTGGCAGGAGTAAATTCAGCCACAATCACGAATATCATTTGATAAATATATATCTTAAACCACTGCATTTTCAAGAATGTAATATATAATCGTCAAATTCATTCATAATAATTAGGGGACTGACCCCGGAAGTATGATATAATGGCGAGTCACTTTCATGGCATACAGGCACACATATACACACAATCACACACACACACACTGGACCAACATTGTCCTTCAAGCGAGATAAATATAAATGCTAAAGTTTTTCATGCCAGATTGACATATTTTACATTGGAATACTAGCCGGATTAATATTAATAAATGATATGTTCCTTGGAGACCACAGAATGATCAAGCTATTGAGTAACAGAAGATTACAGAACATTGACAGCCATTTTACCAGTAGGTATAGCAAATTGTCATCTTTCACGTTCAACAACACACCAATCACATAAGATAACAGGAGGCACAGCAGGTCAAAAACTAGCCTACTGTAAGTCCAGGACGTTGTTTCGACAACTGCAGAAATGTAAAGCTACCGTCCCTGGGTGGGCTCGAACCACCAACCTTTAGATTAACAGTCTAACGCGCTAACCAATTGCGCCACAGAGACCTACAATTACATTGACCCTCAGCAGGTGCAAGTCGCATGGAAGATCACTACAAGTCAGGAAGGGTCTGTTCACATCGCTACATTCTGAAAAATGTCATCCCTGGATGGTGTCAAAGCACCACCCTTTAGATTGACAGTCCACGCGGTAACAGATTGCGCTACAGAAGCTTGTGGTGGAATTGACCCTCAGCCAGCCAAAGTCACAGGGAATCTCAATTCAAGTCTTGGATGTCGCTTCATGGAGCACTACAAACTGAAAACTCTCATCCCTGGGTCGGCTCAAACCACCAACCTTTAGGTTAACAGTCTAACGCGCTAACCAATTGCACAACAGAGACTTGTGGTGTATTTGACCCTGACAGTTGACCTCTGGCCATCCGTGATCTCATCCAACTGTACATGGAGTTACGATACAACAACACTTTGTTCCAATGGTTGTGTCAAGGTGCAACGAAAGTGCCACAACATTTTCAAGGAAGTAGCCCTGTAGTTTTCTAACGTTTGTTAGCTTTTTGAATGGCCTTAAAAGGGCAAAAATGCCGAGCAATCTTCGTCAGCGCAACATTTTATTAAAAGGCATCTGGCAGGAGTAAATTCAGCCACAATCACGAATATCATTTGATAAATATATATCTTAAACCACTGCATTTTCAAGAATGTAATATATAATCTTCAAATTCATTCATAATAATTAGGGGACTGACCCCGGAAGTATGATATAATGGCGAGTCACTTTCATGGCATACAGGCACACATATACACACAATCACACACACACACTGGACCAACATTGTCCTTCAAGCGAGATAAATATAAATGCTAAAGTTTTCCATGCCAGATTGACATATTTTACATTGGAATACTAGCCGGATTAATATTAATAAATGATATGTTCCTTGGAGACCACAGAATGATCAAGATATTGAGTAACAGAAGATCACAGAACATTGACAGCCATTTTACCAGTAGGTATAGCAAATTGTCATCTTTCACGTTCAACAACACACCAATCACATAAGATAACAGGAGGCACAGGAGGTCAAAAACTAGCCTACTGTAAGTCCAGGACGGTGTTTCCACAACAGCAGAAATGTAAAGCTAGCGTCCCTGGGTGGGCTCGAACCACCAACCTTTAGATTAACAGTGTAATGCGCTAACCAATTGCGCCACAGAGACCTACAATTACATCGACCCTCAGCAGGTGCAAGTCGCATGGAAGATCACTACAAGTCAGGAAGGGTCTGTTCACATCGCTACATTCTGAAAAATGTCATCCCTGGATGGTGTCAAAGCACCACCCTTTAGATTGACAGTCCACGCGGTAACAGATTGCGCTACAGAAGCTTGTGGTGGAATTGACCCTCAGCCAGCCAAAGTCACAGGGAATCTCAATTCAAGTCCAGGATGTCGCTTCATGGAGCACTACAAACTGAAAACTCTCATCCCTGGGTCGGCTCAAACCACCAACCTTTAGCTTAACAGTCTAACGCGCTAACCAATTGCACAACAGAGACTTGTGGTGTATTTGACCCTGACAGTTGACCTCTGGCCATCCGTGATCTCATCCAACTGTACATGGAGTTTACGACACAACAACACTTTGTTCCAATGGTTGTGTCAAGGTGCAACGAAAGTGCCACAACATTTTCAAGGAAGTAGCCCTGTAGTTTTCTAACGTTTGTTAGCTTTTTGAATGGCCTTAAAAGGGCAAAAATGCCGAGCAATCTTCGTCAGCGCAACATTTTATTAAAAGGCATCTGGCAGGAGTAAATTCAGCCACAATCACGAATATCATTTGATAAATATATATCTTAAACCACTGCATTTTCAAGAATGTAATATATAATCGTCAAATTCATTCATAATAATTAGGGGACTGACCCCGGAAGTATGATATAATGGCGAGTCACTTTCATGGCATACAGGCACACATATACACACAATCACACACACACACACTGGACCAACATTGTCCTTCAAGCGAGATAAATATAAATGCTAAAGTTTTTCATGCCAGATTGACATATTTTACATTGGAATGCTAGCCGGATTAATATTAATAAATGATATGTTCCTTGGAGACCACAGAATAATCAAGCTATTGAGTAACAGAAGATTACAGAACATTGACAGCCATTTTACCAGTAGGTATAGCAAATTGTCATCTTTCACGTTCAACAACACACCAATCACATAAGATAACAGGAGGCACAGCAGGTCAAAAACTAGCTTACTGTAAGTCCAGGACGGTGTTTCCACAACAGCAGAAATGTAAAGCTAGCGTCCCTGGGTGGGCTCGAACCACCAACCTTTAGATTAACAGTCTAACGCGCTAACCAATTGCGCCACAGAGACCTACAATTACATTGACCCTCAGCAGGTGCAAGTCGCATGGAAGATCACTACAAGTCAGGAAGGGTCTGTTCACATCGCTACATTCTGAAAAATGTCATCCCTGGATGGTGTCAAAGCACCACCCTTTAGATTGACAGTCCACGCGGTAACAGATTGCGCTACAGAAGCTTGTGGTGGAATTGACCCTCAGCCAGCCAAAGTCACAGGGAATCTCAATTCAAGTCCAGGATGTCGCTTCATGAAGCACTACAAACTGAAAACTCTCATCCCTGGGTCGGCTCAAACCACCAATTTTTAGCTTAACAGTCTAACGCGCTAACCAATTGCACAACAGAGACTTGTGGTGTATTTGACCCTGACAGTTGACCTCTGGCCATCCGTGATCTCATCCAACTGTACATGGAGTTTACGACACAACAACATTTTGTTCCAATGGTTGTGTCAAGGTGCAACGAAAGTGCCACAACATTTTCAAGGAAGTAGCCCTGTAGTTTTCTAACGTTTGTTAGCTTTTTGAATGGCCTTAAAAGGGCAAAAATGCCGAGCAATCTTCGTCAGCGCAACATTTTATTAAAAGGCAGCTGGCAGGAGTAAATTCAGCCACAATCACGAATATCATTTGATAAATATATATCTTAAACCACTGCATTTTCAAGAATGTAATATATAATCGTCAAATTCATTCATAATAATTAGGGGACTGACCCCGGAAGTATGATATAATGGCGAGTCACTTTCATGGCATACAGGCACACATATACACACAATCACACACACACACACTGGACCAACATTGTCCTTCAAGCGAGATAAATATAAATGCTAAAGTTTTTCATGCCAGATTGACATATTTTACATTGGAATACTAGCCGGATTAATATTAATAAATGATATGTTCCTTGGAGACCACAGAATGATCAAGCTATTGAGTAACAGAAGATTACAGAACATTGACAGCCATTTTACCAGTAGGTATAGCAAATTGTCATCTTTCACGTTCAACAACACACCAATCACATAAGATAACAGGAGGCACAGCAGGTCAAAAACTAGCCTACTGTAAGTACAGGACGGTGTTTCCACAACAGCAGAAATGTAAAGCTAGCGTCCCTGGGTGGGCTCGAACCACCAACCTTTAGATTAACAGTCTAACGCGCTAACCAATTGCGCCACAGAGAACAACAATTTCATTGACCCTCAGCAGGTGCAAGTCGCATGGAAGATCACTACAAGTCAGGAAGGGTCTGTTCACATCGCTACATTCTGAAAAATGTCATCCCTGGATGGTGTCAAAGCACCACCCTTTAGATTGACAGTCCACGCGGTAACAGATTGCGCTACAGAAGCTTGTGGTGTATTTGACCCTGACAGTTGACCTCTGGCCATCCGTGATCTCATCCAACTGTACATGGAGTTTACGACACAACAACACTTTGTTCCAATGGTTGTGTCAAGGTGCAACGAAAGTGCCACAACATTTTCAAGGAAGTAGCCCTGTAGTTTTCTAACGTTTGTTAGCTTTTTGAATGGCCTTAAAAGGGCAAAAATGCCTAGCAATCTTCGTCAGCGCAACATTTTATTAAAAGGCATCTGGCAGGAGTAAATTCAGCCACAATCACGAATATCATTTGATAAATATATATCTTAAACCACTGCATTTTCAAGAATGTAATATATAATCGTCAAATTCATTCATAATAATTAGGGGACTGACCCCGGAAGTATGATATAATGGCGAGTCACTTTCATGGCATACAGGCACACATATACACACAATCACACACACACACACTGGACCAACATTGTCCTTCAAGCGAGATAAATATAAATGCTAAAGTTTTTCATGCCAGATTGACATATTTTACATTGGAATACTAGCCGGATTAATATTAATAAATGATATGTTCCTTGGAGACCACAGAATGATCAAGCTATTGAGTAACAGAAGATTACAGAACATTGACAGCCATTTTACCAGTAGGTATAGCAAATTGTCATCTTTCACGTTCAACAACACACCAATCACATAAGATAACAGGAGGCACAGCAGGTCAAAAACTAGCCTACTGTAAGTACAGGACGGTGTTTCCACAACAGCAGAAATGTAAAGCGAGCGTCCCTGGGTGGGCTCGAACCACCAACCTTTAGATTAACAGTCTAACGCGCTAACCAATTGCGCCACAGAGAACTACAATTTCATTGACCCTCAGCAGGTGCAAGTCGCATGGAAGATCACTACAAGTCAGGAAGGGTCTGTTCACATCGCTACATTCTGAAAAATGTCATCCCTGGATGGTGTCAAAGCACCACCCTTTAGATTGACAGTCCACGCGGTAACAGATTGCGCTACAGAAGCTTGTGGTGGAATTGACCCTCAGCCAGCCAAAGTCACAGGGAATCTCAATTCAAGTCCAGGATGTCGCTTCATGGAGCACTACAAACTGAAAACTTTCATCCCTGGGTCGGCTCAAACCACCAACCTTTAGCTTAACAGTCTAACGCGCTAACCAATTGCACAACAGAGACTTGTGGTGTATTTGACCCTGACAGTTGACCTCTGGCCATCTGTGATCTCATCCAACTGTACATGGAGTTTACGACACAACAACACTTTGTTCCAATGGTTGTGTCAAGGTGCAACGAAAGTGCCACAACATTTTCAAGGAAGTAGCCCTGTAGTTTTCTAACGTTTGTTAGCTTTTTGAATGGCCTTAAAAGGGCAAAAATGCCGAGCAATCTTCGTCAGCGCAACATTTTATTAAAAGGCATCTGGCAGGAGTAAATTCAGCCACAATCACGAATATCATTTGATAAATATATATCTTAAACCACTGCATTTTCAAGAATGTAATATATAATCGTCAAATTCATTCATAATAATTAGGGGACTGACCCCGGAAGTATGATATAATGGCGAGTCACTTTCATGGCATACAGGCACACATATACACACAATCACACACACACACACTGGACCAACATTGTCCTTCAAGCGAGATAAATATAAATGCTAAAGTTTTTCATGCCAGATTGACATATTTTACATTGGAATACTAGCCGGATTAATATTAATAAATGATATGTTCCTTGGAGACCACAGAATTATCAAGCTATTGAGTAACAGAAGATTACAGAACATTGACAGCCATTTTACCAGTAGGTATAGCAAATTGTCATCTTTCACGTTCAACAACACACCAATCACATAAGATAACAGGAGGCACAGCAGGTCAAAAACTAGCCTACTGTAAGTCCAGGACGTTGTTTCCACAACAGCAGAAATGTAAAGCTAGCGTCCCTGGGTGGGCTCGAACCACCAACCTTTAGATTAACAGTCTAACGCGCTAACCAATTGCGCCACAGAGACCTACAATTACATTGACCCTCAGCAGGTGCAAGTCGCATGGAAGATCACTACAAGTCAGGAAGGGTCTGTTCACATCGCTACATTCTGAAAAATGTCATCCCTGGATGGTGTCAAAGCACCACCCTTTAGATTGACAGTCCACGCGGTAACAGATTGCGCTACAGAAGCTTGTGGTGGAATTGACCCTCAGCCAGCCAAAGTCACAGGGAATCTCAATTCAAGTCCAGGATGTCGCTTCATGGAGCACTACAAACTGAAAACTCTCATCCCTGGGTCGGCTCAAACCACCAACCTTTAGCTTAACAGTCTAACGCGCTAACCAATTGCACAACAGAGACTTGTGGTGTATTTGACCCTGACAGTTGACCTCTGGCCATCCGTGATCTCATCCAACTGTACATGGAGTTTACGACACAACAACACTTTGTTCCAACGGTTGTGTCAAGGTGCAACGAAAGTGCCACAACATTTTCAAGGAAGTAGCCCTGTAGTTTTCTAACGTTTGTTAGCTTTTTGAATGGCCTTAAAAGGGCAAAAATGCCGAGCAATCTTCGTCAGCGCAACATTTTATTAAAAGGCATCTGGCAGGAGTAAATTCAGCCACAATCACGAATATCATTTGATAAATATATATCTTAAACCACTGCATTTTCAAGAATGTAATATATAATCGTCAAATTCATTCATAATAATTAGGGGACTGACCCCGGAAGTATGATATAATGGCGAGTCACTTTCATGGCATACAGGCACACATATACACACAATCACACACACACACACTGGACCAACATTGTCCTTCAAGCGAGATAAATATAAATGCTAAAGTTTTTCATGCCAGATTGACATATTTTACATTGGAATACTAGCCGGATTAATATTAATAAATGATATGTTCCTTGGAGACCACAGAATGATCAAGCTATTGAGTAACAGAAGATTACAGAACATTGACAGCCATTTTACCAGTAGGTATAGCAAATTGTCATCTTTCACGTTCAACAACACACCAATCACATAAGATAACAGGAGGCACAGCAGGTCAAAAACTAGCCTACTGTAAGTCCAGGACGGTGTTTCCACAACAGCAGAAATGTAAAGCTAGCGTCCCTGGGTGGGCTCGAACCACCAACCTTTAGATTAACAGTCTAACGCGCTAACCAATTGCGCCACAGAGACCTACAATTACATTGACCCTCAGCAGGTGCAAGTCGCATGGAAGATCACTACAAGTCAGGAAGGGTCTGTTCACATCGCTACATTCTGAAAAATGTCATCCCTGGATGGTGTCAAAGCACCACCCTTTAGATTGACAGTCCACGCGGTAACAGATTGCGCTACAGAAGCTTGTGGTGGAATTGACCCTCAGCCAGCCAAAGTCACAGGGAATCTCAATTCAAGTCCAGGATGTCGCTTCATGGAGCACTACAAACTGAAAACTCTCATCCCTGGGTCGGCTCAAACCACCAATTTTTAGCTTAACAGTCTAACGCGCTAACCAATTGCACAACAGAGACTTGTGGTGTATTTGACCCTGACAGTTGACCTCTGGCCATCCGTGATCTCATCCAACTGTACATGGAGTTTACGACACAACAACACTTTGTTCCAATGGTTGTGTCAAGGTGCAACGAAAGTGCCACAACATTTTCAAGGAAGTAGCCCTGTAGTTTTCTAACGTTTGTTAGCTTTTTGAATGGCCTTAAAAGGGCAAAAATGCCGAGCAATCTTCGTCAGCGCAACATTTTATTAAAAGGCATCTGGCAGGAGTAAATTCAGCCACAATCACGAATATCATTTGATAAATATATATCTTAAACCACTGCATTTTCAAGAATGTAATATATAATCGTCAAATTCATTCATAATAATTAGGGGACTGACCCCGGAAGTATGATATAATGGCGAGTCACTTTCATGGCATACAGGCACACATATACACACAATCACACACACACACACTGGACCAACATTGTCCTTCAAGCGAGATAAATATAAATGCTAAAGTTTTTCATGCCAGATTGACATATTTTACATTGGAATACTAGCCGGATTAATATTAATAAATGATATGTTCCTTGGAGACCACAGAATGATCAAGCTATTGAGTAACAGAAGATTACAGAACATTGACAGCCATTTTACCAGTAGGTATAGCAAATTGTCATCTTTCACGTTCAACAACACACCAATCACATAAGATAACAGGAGGCACAGCAGGTCAAAAACTAGCCTACTGTAAGTCCAGGACGTTGTTTCCACAACAGCAGAAATGTAAAGCTAGCGTCCCTGGGTGGGCTCGAACCACCAACCTTTAGATTAACAGTCTAACGCGCTAACCAATTGCGCCACAGAGACCTACAATTACATTGACCCTCAGCAGGTGCAAGTCGCATGGAAGATCACTACAAGTCAGGAAGGGTCTGTTCACATCGCTACATTCTGAAAAATGTCATCCCTGGATGGTGTCAAAGCACCACCCTTTAGATTGACAGTCCACGCGGTAACAGATTGCGCTACAGAAGCTTGTGGTGGAATTGACCCTCAGCCAGCCAAAGTCACAGGGAATCTCAATTCAAGTCCAGGATGTCGCTTCATGGAGCACTACAAACTGAAAACTCTCATCCCTGGGTCGGCTCAAACCACCAACCTTTAGCTTAACAGTCTAACGCGCTAACCAATTGCACAACAGAGACTTGTGGTGTATTTGACCCTGACAGTTGACCTCTGGCCATCCGTGATCTCATCCAACTGTACATGGAGTTTACGACACAACAACACTTTGTTCCAATGGTTGTGTCAAGGTGCAACGAAAGTGCCACAACATTTTCAAGGAAGTAGCCCTGTAGTTTTCTAACGTTTGTTAGCTTTTTGAATGGCCTTAAAAGGGCAAAAATGCCGAGCAATCTTCGTCAGCGCAACATTTTATTAAAAGGCATCTGGCAGGAGTAAATTCAGCCACAATCACGAATATCATTTGATAAATATATATCTTAAACCACTGCATTTTCAAGAATGTAATATATAATCGTCAAATTCATTCATAATAATTAGGGGACTGACCCCGGAAGTATGATATAATGGCGAGTCACTTTCATGGCATACAGGCACACATATACACACAATCACACACACACACACTGGACCAACATTGTCCTTCAAGCGAGATAAATATAAATGCTAAAGTTTTTCATGCCAGATTGACATATTTTACATTGGAATACTAGCCGGATTAATATTAATAAATGATATGTTCCTTGGAGACCACAGAATGATCAAGCTATTGAGTAACAGAATATTACAGAACATTGACAGCCATTTTACCAGTAGGTATAGCAAATTGTCATCTTTCACGTTCAACAACACACCAATCACATAAGATAACAGGAGGCACAGCAGGTCAAAAACTAGCCTACTGTAAGTCTAGGACGGTGTTTCCACAACAGCAGAAATGTAAAGCTAGCGTCCCTGGGTGGGCTCGAACCACCAACCTTTAGATTAACAGTCTAACGCGCTAACCAATTGCGCCACAGAGACCTACAATTGCATTGACACTCAGCAGGTACAAGTCGCATGGAAGATCACTACAAGTCAGGAAGGGTCTGTTCACATCGCTACATTCTGAAAAATGTCATCCCTGGATGGTGTCAAAGCACCACCCTTTAGATTGACAGTCCACGCGGTAACAGATTGCGCTACAGAAGCTTGTGGTGGAATTGACCCTCAGCCAGCCAAAGTCACAGGGAATCTCAATTCAAGTCCAGGATGTCGCTTCATGGAGCACTACAAACTGAAAACTCTCATCCCTGGGTCGGCTCAAACCACCAACCTTTAGCTTAACAGTCTAACGCGCTAACCAATTGCACAACAGAGACTTGTGGTGTATTTGACCCTGACAGTTGACCTCTGGCCATCTGTGATCTCATCCAACTGTACATGGAGTTTACGACACAACAACACTTTGTTCCAATGGTTGTGTCAAGGTGCAACGAAAGTGCCACAACATTTTCAAGGAAGTAGCCCTGTAGTTTTCTAACGTTTGTTAGCTTTTTGAATGGCCTTAAAAGGGCAAAAATGCCGAGCAATCTTCGTCAGCGCAACATTTTATTAAAAGGCATCTGGCAGGAGTAAATTCAGCCACAATCACGAATATCATTTGATAAATATATATCTTAAACCACTGCATTTTCAAGAATGTAATATATAATCGTCAAATTCATTCATAATAATTAGGGGACTGACCCCGGAAGTATGATATAATGGCGAGTCACTTTCATGGCATACAGGCACACATATACACACAATCACACACACACACACTGGACCAACATTGTCCTTCAAGCGAGATAAATATAAATGCTAAAGTTTTTCATGCCAGATTGACATATTTTACATTGGAATACTAGCCGGATTAATATTAATAAATGATATGTTCCTTGGAGACCACAGAATGATCAAGCTATTGAGTAACAGAATATTACAGAACATTGACAGCCATTTTACCAGTAGGTATAGCAAATTGTCATCTTTCACGTTCAACAACACACCAATCACATAAGATAACAGGAGGCACAGCAGGTCAAAAACTAGCCTACTGTAAGTCTAGGACGGTGTTTCCACAACAGCAGAAATGTAAAGCTAGCGTCCCTGGGTGGGCTCGAACCACCAACCTTTAGATTAACAGTCTAACGCGCTAACCAATTGCGCCACAGAGACCTACAATTGCATTGACACTCAGCAGGTACAAGTCGCATGGAAGATCACTACAAGTCAGGAAGGGTCTGTTCACATCGCTACATTCTGAAAAATGTCATCCCTGGATGGTGTCAAAGCACCACCCTTTAGATTGACAGTCCACGCGGTAACAGATTGCGCTACAGAAGCTTGTGGTGGAATTGACCCTCAGCCAGCCAAAGTCACAGGGAATCTCAATTCAAGTCCAGGATGTCGCTTCATGGAGCACTACAAACTGAAAACTCTCATCCCTGGGTCGGCTCAAACCACCAACCTTTAGCTTAACAGTCTAACGCGCTAACCAATTGCACAACAGAGACTTGTGGTGTATTTGACCCTGACAGTTGACCTCTGGCCATCCGTGATCTCATCCAACTGTACATGGAGTTTACGACACAACAACACTTTGTTCCAATGGTTGTGTCAAGGTGCAACGAAAGTGCCACAACATTTTCAAGGAAGTAGCCCTGTAGTTTTCTAACGTTTGTTAGCTTTTTGAATGGCCTTAAAAGGGCAAAAATGCCGAGCAATCTTCGTCAGCGCAACATTTTATTAAAAGGCATCTGGCAGGAGTAAATTCAGCCACAATCACGAATATCATTTGATAAATATATATCTTAAACCACTGCATTTTCAAGAATGTAATATATAATCGTCAAATTCATTCATAATAATTAGGGGACTGACCCCGGAAGTATGATATAATGGCGAGTCACTTTCATGGCATACAGGCACACATATACACACAATCACACACACACACACTGGACCAACATTGTCCTTCAAGCGAGATAAATATAAATGCTAAAGTTTTTCATGCCAGATTGACATATTTTACATTGGAATACTAGCCGGATTAATATTAATAAATGATATGTTCCTTGGAGACCACAGAATGATCAAGCTATTGAGTAACAGAATATTACAGAACATTGACAGCCATTTTACCAGTAGGTATAGCAAATTGTCATCTTTCACGTTCAACAACACACCAATCACATAAGATAACAGGAGGCACAGCAGGTCAAAAACTAGCCTACTGTAAGTCCAGGACGGTGTTTCCACAACAGCAGAAATGTAAAGCTAGCGTCCCTGGGTGGGCTCGAACCACCAACCTTTAGATTAACAGTCTAACGCGCTAACCAATTGCGCCACAGAGACCTACAATTACATTGACCCTCAGCAGGTGCAAGTCGCATGGAAGATCACTACAAGTCAGGAAGGGTCTGTTCACATCGCTACATTCTGAAAAATGTCATCCCTGGATGGTGTCAAAGCACCACCCTTTAGATTGACAGTCCACGCGGTAACAGATTGCGCTACAGAAGCTTGTGGTGGAATTGACCCTCAGCCAGCCAAAGTCACAGGGAATCTCAATTCAAGTCCAGGATGTCGCTTCATGGAGCACTACAAACTGAAAACTCTCATCCCTGGGTCGGCTCAAACCACCAACCTTTAGCTTAACAGTCTAACGCGCTAACCAATTGCACAACAGAGACTTGTGGTGTATTTGACCCTGACAGTTGACCTCTGGCCATCCGTGATCTCATCCAACTGTACATGGAGTTTACGACACAACAACACTTTGTTCCAATGGTTGTGTCAAGGTGCAACGAAAGTGCCACAACATTTTCAAGGAAGTAGCCCTGTAGTTTTCTAACGTTTGTTAGCTTTTTGAATGGCCTTAAAAGGGCAAAAATGCCGAGCAATCTTCGTCAGCGCAACATTTTATTAAAAGGCATCTGGCAGGAGTAAATTCAGCCACAATCACGAATATCATTTGATAAATATATATCTTAAACCACTGCATTTTCAAGAATGTAATATATAATCGTCAAATTCATTCATAATAATTAGGGGACTGACCCCGGAAGTATGATATAATGGCGAGTCACTTTCATGGCATACAGGCACACATATACACACAATCACACACACACACACTGGACCAACATTGTCCTTCAAGCGAGATAAATATAAATGCTAAAGTTTTTCATGCCAGATTGACATATTTTACATTGGAATACTAGCCGGATTAATATTAATAAATGATATGTTCCTTGGAGACCACAGAATGATCAAGCTATTGAGTAACAGAATATTACAGAACATTGACAGCCATTTTACCAGTAGGTATAGCAAATTGTCATCTTTCACGTTCAACAACACACCAATCACATAAGATAACAGGAGGCACAGCAGGTCAAAAACTAGCCTACTGTAAGTCTAGGACGGTGTTTCCACAACAGCAGAAATGTAAAGCTAGCGTCCCTGGGTGGGCTCGAACCACCAACCTTTAGATTAACAGTCTAACGCGCTAACCAATTGCGCCACAGAGACCTACAATTGCATTGACACTCAGCAGGTACAAGTCGCATGGAAGATCACTACAAGTCAGGAAGGGTCTGTTCACATCGCTACATTCTGAAAAATGTCATCCCTGGATGGTGTCAAAGCACCACCCTTTAGATTGACAGTCCACGCGGTAACAGATTGCGCTACAGAAGCTTGTGGTGGAATTGACCCTCAGCCAGCCAAAGTCACAGGGAATCTCAATTCAAGTCCAGGATGTCGCTTCATGGAGCACTACAAACTGAAAACTCTCATCCCTGGGTCGGCTCAAACCACCAACCTTTAGCTTAACAGTCTAACGCGCTAACCAATTGCACAACAGAGACTTGTGGTGTATTTGACCCTGACAGTTGACCTCTGGCCATCCGTGATCTCATCCAACTGTACATGGAGTTTACGACACAACAACACTTTGTTCCAATGGTTGTGTCAAGGTGCAACGAAAGTGCCATAACATTTTCAAGGAAGTAGCCCTGTAGTTTTCTAACGTTTGTTAGCTTTTTGAATGGCCTTAAAAGGGCAAAAATGCCGAGCAATCTTCGTCAGCGCAACATTTTATTAAAAGGCATCTGGCAGGAGTAAATTCAGCCACAATCACGAATATCATTTGATAAATATATATCTTAAACCACTGCATTTTCAAGAATGTAATATATAATCGTCAAATTCATTCATAATAATTAGGGGACTGACCCCGGAAGTATGATATAATGGCGAGTCACTTTCATGGCATACAGGCACACATATACACACAATCACACACACACACACTGGACCAACATTGTCCTTCAAGCGAGATAAATATAAATGCTAAAGTTTTTCATGCCAGATTGACATATTTTACATTGGAATACTAGCCGGATTAATATTAATAAATGATATGTTCCTTGGAGACCACAGAATGATCAAGCTATTGAGTAACAGAATATTACAGAACATTGACAGCCATTTTACCAGTAGGTATAGCAAATTGTCATCTTTCACGTTCAACAACACACCAATCACATAAGATAACAGGAGGCACAGCAGGTCAAAAACTAGCCTACTGTAAGTCTAGGACGGTGTTTCCACAACAGCAGAAATGTAAAGCTAGCGTCCCTGGGTGGGCTCGAACCACCAACCTTTAGATTAACAGTCTAACGCGCTAACCAATTGCGCCACAGAGACCTACAATTGCATTGACACTCAGCAGGTACAAGTCGCATGGAAGATCACTACAAGTCAGGAAGGGTCTGTTCACATCGCTACATTCTGAAAAATGTCATCCCTGGATGGTGTCAAAGCACCACCCTTTAGATTGACAGTCCACGCGGTAACAGATTGCGCTACAGAAGCTTGTGGTGGAATTGACCCTCAGCCAGCCAAAGTCACAGGGAATCTCAATTCAAGTCCAGGATGTCGCTTCATGGAGCACTACAAACTGAAAACTCTCATCCCTGGGTCGGCTCAAACCACCAACCTTTAGCTTAACAGTCTAACGCGCTAACCAATTGCACAACAGAGACTTGTGGTGTATTTGACCCTGACAGTTGACCTCTGGCCATCCGTGATCTCATCCAACTGTACATGGAGTTTACGACACAACAACACTTTGTTCCAATGGTTGTGTCAAGGTGCAACGAAAGTGCCACAACATTTTCAAGGAAGTAGCCCTGTAGTTTTCTAACGTTTGTTAGCTTTTTGAATGGCCTTAAAAGGGCAAAAATGCCGAGCAATCTTCGTCAGCGCAACATTTTATTAAAAGGCATCTGGCAGGAGTAAATTCAGCCACAATCACGAATATCATTTGATAAATATATATCTTAAACCACTGCATTTTCAAGAATGTAATATATAATCGTCAAATTCATTCATAATAATTAGGGGACTGACCCCGGAAGTATGATATAATGGCGAGTCACTTTCATGGCATACAGGCACACATATACACACAATCACACACACACACACTGGACCAACATTGTCCTTCAAGCGAGATAAATATAAATGCTAAAGTTTTTCATGCCAGATTGACATATTTTACATTGGAATACTAGCCGGATTAATATTAATAAATGATATGTTCCTTGGAGACCACAGAATGATCAAGCTATTGAGTAACAGAATATTACAGAACATTGACAGCCATTTTACCAGTAGGTATAGCAAATTGTCATCTTTCACGTTCAACAACACACCAATCACATAAGATAACAGGAGGCACAGCAGGTCAAAAACTAGCCTACTGTAAGTCCAGGACGGTGTTTCCACAACAGCAGAAATGTAAAGCTAGCGTCCCTGGGTGGGCTCGAACCACCAACCTTTAGATTAACAGTCTAACGCGCTAACCAATTGCGCCACAGAGACCTACAATTACATTGACCCTCAGCAGGTGCAAGTCGCATGGAAGATCACTACAAGTCAGGAAGGGTCTGTTCACATCGCTACATTCTGAAAAATGTCATCCCTGGATGGTGTCAAAGCACCACCCTTTAGATTGACAGTCCACGCGGTAACAGATTGCGCTACAGAAGCTTGTGGTGGAATTGACCCTCAGCCAGCCAAAGTCACAGGGAATCTCAATTCAAGTCCAGGATGTCGCTTCATGGAGCACTACAAACTGAAAACTCTCATCCCTGGGTCGGCTCAAACCACCAACCTTTAGCTTAACAGTCTAACGCGCTAACCAATTGCACAACAGAGACTTGTGGTGTATTTGACCCTGACAGTTGACCTCTGGCCATCCGTGATCTCATCCAACTGTACATGGAGTTTACGACACAACAACACTTTGTTCCAATGGTTGTGTCAAGGTGCAACGAAAGTGCCACAACATTTTCAAGGAAGTAGCCCTGTAGTTTTCTAACGTTTGTTAGCTTTTTGAATGGCCTTAAAAGGGCAAAAATGCCGAGCAATCTTCGTCAGCGCAACATTTTATTAAAAGGCATCTGGCAGGAGTAAATTCAGCCACAATCACGAATATCATTTGATAAATATATATCTTAAACCACTGCATTTTCAAGAATGTAATATATAATCGTCAAATTCATTCATAATAATTAGGGGACTGACCCCGGAAGTATGATATAATGGCGAGTCACTTTCATGGCATACAGGCACACATATACACACAATCACACACACACACACTGGACCAACATTGTCCTTCAAGCGAGATAAATATAAATGCTAAAGTTTTTCATGCCAGATTGACATATTTTACATTGGAATACTAGCCGGATTAATATTAATAAATGATATGTTCCTTGGAGACCACAGAATGATCAAGCTATTGAGTAACAGAAGATTACAGAACATTGACAGCCATTTTACCAGTAGGTATAGCAAATTGTCATCTTTCACGTTCAACAACACACCAATCACATAAGATAACAGGAGGCACAGCAGGTCAAAAACTAGCCTACTGTAAGTCTAGGACGGTGTTTCCACAACAGCAGAAATGTAAAGCTAGCGTCCCTGGGTGGGCTCGAACCACCAACCTTTAGATTAACAGTCTAACGCGCTAACCAATTGCGCCACAGAGACCTACAATTGCATTGACCCTCAGCAGGTGCAAGTCGCATGGAAGATCACTACAAGTCAGGAAGGGTCTGTTCACATCGCTACATTCTGAAAAATGTCATCCCTGGATGGTGTCAAAGCACCACCCTTTAGATTGACAGTCCACGCGGTAACAGATTGCGCTACAGAAGCTTGTGGTGGAATTGACCCTCAGCCAGCCAAAGTCACAGGGAATCTCAATTCAAGTCCAGGATGTCGCTTCATGGAGCACTACAAACTGAAAACTCTCATCCCTGGGTCGGCTCAAACCACCAACCTTTAGCTTAACAGTCTAACGCGCTAACCAATTGCACAACAGAGACTTGTGGTGTATTTGACCCTGACAGTTGACCTCTGGCCATCCGTGATCTCATCCAACTGTACATGGAGTTTACGACACAACAACACTTTGTTCCAATGGTTGTGTCAAGGTGCAACGAAAGTGCCACAACATTTTCAAGGAAGTAGCCCTGTAGTTTTCTAACGTTTGTTAGCTTTTTGAATGGCCTTAAAAGGGCAAAAATGCCGAGCAATCTTCGTCAGCGCAACATTTTATTAAAAGGCATCTGGCAGGAGTAAATTCAGCCACAATCACGAATATCATTTGATAAATATATATCTTAAACCACTGCATTTTCAAGAATGTAATATATAATCGTCAAATTCATTCATAATAATTAGGGGACTGACCCCGGAAGTATGATATAATGGCGAGTCACTTTCATGGCATACAGGCACACATATACACACAATCACACACACACACACTGGACCAACATTGTCCTTCAAGCGAGATAAATATAAATGCTAAAGTTTTTCATGCCAGATTGACATATTTTACATTGGAATACTAGCCGGATTAATATTAATAAATGATATGTTCCTTGGAGACCACAGAATGATCAAGCTATTGAGTAACAGAATATTACAGAACATTGACAGCCATTTTACCAGTAGGTATAGCAAATTGTCATCTTTCACGTTCAACAACACACCAATCACATAAGATAACAGGAGGCACAGCAGGTCAAAAACTAGCCTACTGTAAGTCTAGGACGGTGTTTCCACAACAGCAGAAATGTAAAGCTAGCGTCCCTGGGTGGGCTCGAACCACCAACCTTTAGATTAACAGTCTAACGCGCTAACCAATTGCGCCACAGAGACCTACAATTGCATTGACACTCAGCAGGTACAAGTCGCATGGAAGATCACTACAAGTCAGGAAGGGTCTGTTCACATCGCTACATTCTGAAAAATGTCATCCCTGGATGGTGTCAAAGCACCACCCTTTAGATTGACAGTCCACGCGGTAACAGATTGCGCTACAGAAGCTTGTGGTGGAATTGACCCTCAGCCAGCCAAAGTCACAGGGAATCTCAATTCAAGTCCAGGATGTCGCTTCATGGAGCACTACAAACTGAAAACTCTCATCCCTGGGTCGGCTCAAACCACCAACCTTTAGCTTAACAGTCTAACGCGCTAACCAATTGCACAACAGAGACTTGTGGTGTATTTGACCCTGACAGTTGACCTCTGGCCATCTGTGATCTCATCCAACTGTACATGGAGTTTACGACACAACAACACTTTGTTCCAATGGTTGTGTCAAGGTGCAACGAAAGTGCCACAACATTTTCAAGGAAGTAGCCCTGTAGTTGTTTTCTAACGTTTGTTAGCTTTTTGAATGGCCTTAAAAGGGCAAAAATGCCGAGCAATCTTCGTCAGCGCAACATTTTATTAAAAGGCATCTGGCAGGAGTAAATTCAGCCACAATCACGAATATCATTTGATAAATATATATCTTAAACCACTGCATTTTCAAGAATGTAATATATAATCGTCAAATTCATTCATAATAATTAGGGGACTGACCCCGGAAGTATGATATAATGGCGAGTCACTTTCATGGCATACAGGCACACATATACACACAATCACACACACACACACTGGACCAACATTGTCCTTCAAGCGAGATAAATATAAATGCTAAAGTTTTTCATGCCAGATTGACATATTTTACATTGGAATACTAGCCGGATTAATATTAATAAATGATATGTTCCTTGGAGACCACAGAATCATCAAGCTATTCAGTAACAGAAGATTACAGAACATTGACAGCCATTTTACCAGTAGGTATAGCAAATTGTCATCTTTCACGTTCAACAACACACCAATCACATAAGATAACAGGAGGCACAGCAGGTCAAAAACTAGTCTACTGTAAGTCCAGGACGTTGTTTCCACAACAGCAGAAATGTAAAGCTAGCGTCCCTGGGTGGGCTCGAACCACCAACCTTCAGATTAACAGTCTAACGCGCTAACCAATTGCGCCACAGAGACCTACAATTACATTGACCCTCAGCAGGTGCAAGTCGCATGGAAGATCACTACAAGTCAGGAAGGGTCTGTTCATATCGCTACATTCTGAAAAATTTCATCCCTGGATGGTGTCAAAGCACCACCCTTTAGATTGACAGTCCACGCGGTAACAGATTGCGCTACAGAAGCTTGTGGTGGAATTGACCCTCAGCCAGCCAAAGTCACAGGGAATCTCAATTCAAGTCCAGGATGTCGCTTCATGGAGCACTACAAACTGAAAACTCTCATCCCTGGGTCGGCTCATACCACCAACCTTTAGCTTAACAGTCTAACGCGCTAACCAATTGCACAACAGAGACTTGTGGTGTATTTGACCCTGACAGTTGACCTCTGGCCATCTGTGATCTCATCCAACTGTACATGGAGTTTACGACACAACAACACTTTGTTCCAATGGTTGTGTCAAGGTGCAACGAAAGTGCCACAACATTTTCAAGGAAGTAGCCCTGTAGTTTTCTAACGTTTGTTAGCTTTTTGAATGGCCTTAAAAGGGCAAAAATGCCGAGCAATCTTCGTCAGCGCAACATTTTATTAAAAGGCATCTGGCAGGAGTAAATTCAGCCACAATCACGAATATCATTTGATAAATATATATCTTAAACCACTGCATTTTCAAGAATGTAATATATAATCGTCAAATTCATTCATAATAATTAGGGGACTGACCCCGGAAGTATGATATAATGGCGAGTCACTTTCATGGCATACAGGCACACATATACACACAATCACACACACACACACTGGACCAACATTGTCCTTCAAGCGAGATAAATATAAATGCTAAAGTTTTTCATGCCAGATTGACATATTTTACATTGGAATACTAGCCGGATTAATATTAATAAATGATATGTTCCTTGGAGACCACAGAATGATCAAGCTATTGAGTAACAGAATATTACAGAACATTGACAGCCATTTTACCAGTAGGTATAGCAAATTGTCATCTTTCACGTTCAACAACACACCAATCACATAAGATAACAGGAGGCACAGCAGGTCAAAAACTAGCCTACTGTAAGTCTAGGACGGTGTTTCCACAAATGTAAAGCTAGCGTCCCTGGGTGGGCTCGAACCACCAACCTTAGCGCGTTAGCGTCCCTTGGTGGGCTCGAACCACCAACCTTCAGATTCACAGTCTAACGCGCTAACCAATTGCGCCACAGTGACCTACAATTACATTGACCCTCAGCAGGTGCAAGTCGCATGGAAGATCACTACAAGTCAGGAAGGGTCTGTTCACATCGCTACATTCTGAAAAATGTCATCCCTGGATGGTGTCAAAGCACCACCCTTTAGATTGACAGTCCACGCGGTAACAGATTGCGCTACAGAAGCTTGTGGTGGAATTGACCCTCAGCCAGCCAAAGTCACAGGGAATCTCAATTCAAGTCCAGGATGTCGCTTCATGGAGCACTACAAACTGAAAACTCTCATCCCTGGGTCGGCTCAAACCACCAACCTTTAGCTTAACAGTCTAACGCGCTAACCAATTGCACAACAGAGACTTGTGGTGTATTTGACCCTGACAGTTGACCTCTGGCCATCCGTGATCTCATCCAACTGTACATGGAGTTTACGACACAACAACACTTTGTTCCAATGGTTGTGTCAAGGTGCAACGAAAGTGCCACAACATTTTCAAGGAAGTAGCCCTGTAGTTTTCTAACGTTTGTTAGCTTTTTGAATGGCCTTAAAAGGGCAAAAATGCCGAGCAATCTTCGTCAGCGCAACATTTTATTAAAAGGCATCTGGCAGGAGTAAATTCAGCCACAATCACGAATATCATTTGATAAATATATATCTTAAACCACTGCATTTTCAAGAATGTAATATATAATCGTCAAATTCATTCATAATAATTAGGGGACTGACCCCGGAAGTATGATATAATGGCGAGTCACTTTCATGGCATACAGGCACACATATACACACAATCACACACACACACACTGGACCAACATTGTCCTTCAAGCGAGATAAATATAAATGCTAAAGTTTTTCATGCCAGATTGACATATTTTACATTGGAATACTAGCCGGATTAATATTAATAAATGATATGTTCCTTGGAGACCACAGAATTATCAAGCTATTGAGTGACAGAAGATTACAGAACATTGACAGCCATTTTACCAGTAGGTATAGCAAATTGTCATCTTTCAAGTTCAACAACACACCAATCACATAAGATAACAGGAGGCACAGCAGGTCAAAAACTAGCCTACTGTAAGTCCAGGACGTTGTTTCCACAACAGCAGAAATGTAAAGCTAGCGTCCCTGGGTGGGCTCGAACCTCCAACCTTTAAATTAACAGTCTAACGCGCTAACCAATTGCGCCACAGAGAACTACAATTACATTGACCCTCAGCAGGTGCAAGTCGCATGGAAGATCACTACAAGTCAGGAAGGGTCTGTTCACATCGCTACATTCTGAAAAATGTCATCCCTGGATGGTGTCAAAGCACCACCCTTTAGATTGACAGTCCACGCGGTAACAGATTGCGCTACAGGAGCTTGTGGTGGAATTGACCCTCAGCCAGCCAAAGTCACAGGGAATCTCAATTCAAGTCCAGGATGTCGCTTCATGGAGCACTACAAACTGAAAACTCTCATCCCTGGGTCGGCTCAAACCACCAACCTTTAGCTTAACAGTCTAACGCGCTAACCAATTGCACAACAGAGACTTGTGGTGTATTTGACCCTGACAGTTGACCTCTGGCCATCCGTGATCTCATCCAACTGTACATGGAGTTTACGACACAACAACACTTTGTTCCAATGGTTGTGTCAAGGTGCAACGAAAGTGCCACAACATTTTCAAGGAAGTAGCCCTGTAGTTTTCTAACGTTTGTTAGCTTTTTGAATGGCCTTAAAAGGGCAAAAATGCCGAGCAATCTTCGTCAGCGCAACATTTTATTAAAAGGCATCTGGCAGGAGTAAATTCAGCCACAATCACGAATATCATTTGATAAATATATATCTTAAACCACTGCATTTTCAAGAATGTAATATATAATCGTCAAATTCATTCATAATAATTAGGGGACTGACCCCGGAAGTATGATATAATGGCGAGTCACTTTCATGGCATACAGGCACACATATACACACAATCACACACACACACACTGGACCAACATTGTCCTTCAAGCGAAATAAATATAAATGCTAAAGTTTTTCATGCCAGATTGACATATTTTACATTGGAATACTAGCCGGATTAATATTAATAAATGATATGTTCCTTGGAGACCACAGAATCATCAAGCTATTCAGTAACAGAAGATTACAGAACATTGACAGCCATTTTACCAGTAGGTATAGCAAATTGTCATCTTTCACGTTCAACAACACACCAATCACATAAGATAACAGGAGGCACAGCAGGTCAAAAACTAGTCTACTGTAAGTCCAGGACGTTGTTTCCACTACAGCAGAAATGTAAAGCTAGCGTCCCTGGGTGGGCTCGAACCACCAACCTTCTGATTAACAGTCTAACGCGCTAACCAATTGCGCCACAGAGAACTACAATTACATTGACCCTCAGCAGGTGCAAGTCGCATGGAAGATCACTACAAGTCAGGAAGGGTCTGTTCATATCGCTACATTCTGAAAAATTTCATCCCTGGATGGTGTCAAAGCACCACCCTTTAGATTGACAGTCCACGCGGTAACAGATTGCGCTACAGAAGCTTGTGGTGGAATTGACCCTCAGCCAGCCAAAGTCACAGGGAATCTCAATTCAAGTCCAGGATGTCGCTTCATGGAGCACTACAAACTGAAAACTCTCATCCCTGGGTCGGCTCATACCACCAACCTTTAGCTTAACAGTCTAACGCGCTAACCAATTGCACAACAGAGACTTGTGGTGTATTTGACCCTGACAGTTGACCTCTGGCCATCTGTGATCTCATCCAACTGTACATGGAGTTTACGACACAACAACACTTTGTTCCAATGGTTGTGTCAAGGTGCAACGAAAGTGCCACAACATTTTCAAGGAAGTAGCCCTGTAGTTTTCTAACGTTTGTTAGCTTTTTGAATGGCCTTAAAAGGGCAAAAATGCCGAGCAATCTTCGTCAGCGCAACATTTTATTAAAAGGCATCTGGCAGGAGTAAATTCAGCCACAATCACGAATATCATTTGATAAATATATATCTTAAACCACTGCATTTTCAAGAATGTAATATATAATCGTCAAATTCATTCATAATAATTAGGGGACTGACCCCGGAAGTATGATATAATGGCGAGTCACTTTCATGGCATACAGGCACACATATACACACAATCACACACACACACACTGGACCAACATTGTCCTTCAAGCGAGATAAATATAAATGCTAAAGTTTTTCATGCCAGATTGACATATTTTACATTGGAATACTAGCCGGATTAATATTAATAAATGATATGTTCCTTGGAGACCACAGAATGATCAAGCTATTGAGTAACAGAATATTACAGAACATTGACAGCCATTTTACCAGTAGGTATAGCAAATTGTCATCTTTCACGTTCAACAACACACCAATCACATAAGATAACAGGAGGCACAGCAGGTCAAAAACTAGCCTACTGTAAGTCTAGGACGGTGTTTCCACAAATGTAAAGCTAGCGTCCCTGGGTGGGCTCGAACCACCAACCTTAGCGCGTTAGCGTCCCTTGGTGGGCTCGAACCACCAACCTTCAGATTAACAGTCTAACGCGCTAACCAATTGCGCCACAGAGACCTACAGTTACATTGACCCTCAGCAGGTGCAAGTCGCATGGAAGATCACTACAAGTCAGGAAGGGTCTGTTCACATCGCTACATTCTGAAAAATGTCATCCCTGGATGGTGTCAAAGCACCACCCTTTAGATTGACAGTCCACGCGGTAACAGATTGCGCTACAGAAGCTTGTGGTGGAATTGACCCTCAGCCAGCCAAAGTCACAGGGAATCTCAATTCAAGTCCAGGATGTCGCTTCATGGAGCACTACAAACTGAAAACTCTCATCCCTGGGTCGGCTCAAACCACCAACCTTTAGCTTAACAGTCTAACGCGCTAACCAATTGCACAACAGAGACTTGTGGTGTATTTGACCCTGACAGTTGACCTCTGGCCATCCGTGATCTCATCCAACTGTACATGGAGTTTACGACACAACAACACTTTGTTCCAATGGTTGTGTCAAGGTGCAACGAAAGTGCCACAACATTTTCAAGGAAGTAGCCCTGTAGTTTTCTAACGTTTGTTAGCTTTTTGAATGGCCTTAAAAGGGCAAAAATGCCGAGCAATCTTCGTCAGCGCAACATTTTATTAAAAGGCATCTGGCAGGAGTAAATTCAGCCACAATCACGAATATCATTTGATAAATATATATCTTAAACCACTGCATTTTCAAGAATGTAATATATAATCGTCAAATTCATTCATAATAATTAGGGGACTGACCCCGGAAGTATGATATAATGGCGAGTCACTTTCATGGCATACAGGCACACATATACACACAATCACACACACACACACTGGACCAACATTGTCCTTCAAGCGAGATAAATATAAATGCTAAAGTTTTTCATGCCAGATTGACATATTTTACATTGGAATACTAGCCGGATTAATATTAATAAATGATATGTTCCTTGGAGACCACAGAATTATCAAGCTATTGAGTAACAGAAGATTACAGAACATTGACAGCCATTTTACCAGTAGGTATAGCAAATTGTCATCTTTCAAGTTCAACAACACACCAATCACATAAGATAACAGGAGGCACAGCAGGTCAAAAACTAGCCTACTGTAAGTCCAGGACGTTGTTTCCACAACAGCAGAAATGTAAAGCTAGCGTCCCTGGGTGGGCTCGAACCACCAACCTTTAGATTAACAGTCTAACGCGCTAACCAATTGCGCCACAGAGACCTACAATTACATTGACCCTCAGCAGGTGCAAGTCGCATGGAAGATCACTACAAGTCAGGAAGGGTCTGTTCATATCGCTACATTCTGAAAAATTTCATCCCTGGATGGTGTCAAAGCACCACCCTTTAGATTGACAGTCCACGCGGTAACAGATTGCGCTACAGAAGCTTGTGGTGGAATTGACCCTCAGCCAGCCAAAGTCACAGGGAATCTCAATTCAAGTCCAGGATGTCGCTTCATGGAGCACTACAAACTGAAAACTCTCATCCCTGGGTCGGCTCAAACCACCAACCTTTAGCTTAACAGTCTAACGCGCTAACCAATTGTACAACAGAGACTTGTGGTGTATTTGACCCTGACAGTTGACCTCTGGCCATCCGTGATCTCATCCAACTGTACATGGAGTTTACGACACAACAACACTTTGTTCCAATGGTTGTGTCAAGGTGCAACGAAAGTGCCACAACATTTTCAAGGAAGTAGCCCTGTAGTTTTCTAACGTTTGTTAGCTTTTTGAATGGCCTTAAAAGGGCAAAAATGCCGAGCAATCTTCGTCAGCGCAACATTTTATTAAAAGGCATCTGACAGGAGTAAATTCAGCCACAATCACGAATATCATTTGATAAATATATATCTTAAACCACTGCATTTTCAAGAATGTAATATTTAATCGTCAAATTCATTCATAATAATTAGGGGACTGACCCCGGAAGTATGATATAATGGCGAGTCACTTTCATGGCATACAGGCACACATATACACACAATCACACACACACACACTGGACCAACATTGTCCTTCAAGCGAAATAAATATAAATGCTAAAGTTTTTCATGCCAGATTGACATATTTTACATTGGAATACTAGCCGGATTAATATTAATAAATGATATGTTCCTTGGAGACCACAGAATGATCAAGCTATTGAGTAACAGAAGATTACAGAACATTGACAGCCATTTTACCAGTAGGTATAGCAAATTGTCATCTTTCACGTTCAACAACACACCAATCACATAAGATAACAGGAGGCACAGCAGGTCAAAAACTAGCCTACTGGAAGTCCAGGACGGTGTTTCCACAACAGCAGAAATGTAAAGCTAGCGTCCCTGGGTGGGCTCGAACCACCAACCTTTAGATTAACAGTCTAACGCGCTAACCAATTGCGCCACAGAGACCTACAATTACATTGACCCTCAGCAGGTGCAAGTCGCATGGAAGATCACTACAAGTCAGGAAGGGTCTGTTCACATCGCTACATTCTGAAAAATGTCATCCCTGGATGGTGTCAAAGCACCACCCTTTAGACTGACAGTCCACGCGGTAACAGATTGCGCTACAGAAGCTTGTGGTGGAATTGACCCTCAGCCAGCCAAAGTCACAGGGAATCTCAATTCAAGTCCAGGATGTCGCTTCATGGAGCACTACAAACTGAAAACTCTCATCCCTGGGTCGGCTCAAACCACCAACCTTTAGCTTAACAGTCTAACGCGCTAACCAATTGCACAACAGAGACTTGTGGTGTATTTGACCCTGACAGTTGACCTCTGGCCATCCGTGATCTCATCCAACTGTACATGGAGTTTACGACACAACAACACTTTGTTCCAATGGTTGTGTCAAAGTGCAACGAAAGTGCCACAACATTTTCAAGGAAGTAGCCCTGTAGTTTTCTAACGTTTGTTAGCTTTTTGAATGGCCTTAAAAGGGCAAAAATGCCGAGCAATCTTCGTCAGCGCAACATTTTATTAAAAGGCATCTGGCAGGAGTAAATTCAGCCACAATCACGAATATCATTTGATAAATATATATCTTAAACCACTGCATTTTCAAGAATGTAATATATAATCGTCAAATTCATTCATAATAATTAGGGGACTGACCCCGGAAGTATGATATAATGGCGAGTCACTTTCATGGCATACAGGCACACATATACACACAATCACACACACACACACTGGACGAACATTGTCCTTCAAGCGAAAAATATATAAATGCTAAAGTTTTTCATGCCAGATTGACATATTTTACATTGGAATACTAGCCGGATTAATATTAATAAATGATATGTTCCTTGGAGACCACAGAATCATCAAGCTATTGAGTAACAGAAGATTACAGAACATTGACAGCCATTTTACCAGTAGGTATAGCAAATTGTCATCTTTCACGTTCAACAACACACCAATCACATAAGATAACAGGAGGCACAGCAGGTCAAAAACTAGCCTACTGTAAGTCCAGGACGGTGTTTCCACAACAGCAGAAATGTAAAGCTAGCGTCCCTGGGTGGGCTCGAACCACCAACCTTTAGATTAACAGTCTATCGCGCTAACCAATTGCCCCACAGAGACCTACAATTACATTGACCCTCAGCAGGTGCAAGTCGCATGGAAGATCACTACAAGTCAGGAAGGGTCTGTTCACATCGCTACATTCTGAAAAATGTCATCCCTGGATGGTGTCAAAGCACCACCCTTTAGATTGACAGTCCACGCGGTAACAGATTGCGCTACAGAAGCTTGTGGTGGAATTGACCCTCAGCCAGCCAAAGTCACAGGGAATCTCAATTCAAGTCCAGGATGTCGCTTCATGGAGCACTACAAACTGAAAACTCTCATCCCTGGGTCGGCTCAAACCACCAATTTTTAGCTTAACAGTCTAACGCGCTAACCAATTGCACAACAGAGACTTGTGGTGTATTTGACCCTGACAGTTGACCTCTGGCCATCCGTGATCTCATCCAACTGTACATGGAGTTTACGACACAACAACACTTTGTTCCAATGGTTGTGTCAAGGTGCAACGAAAGTGCCACAACATTTTCAAGGAAGTAGCCCTGTAGTTTTCTAACGTTTGTTAGCTTTTTGAATGGCCTTAAAAGGGCAAAAATGCCGAGCAATCTTCGTCAGCGCAACATTTTATTAAAAGGCATCTGGCAGGAGTAAATTCAGCCACAATCACGAATATCATTTGATAAATATATATCTTAAACCACTGCATTTTCAAGAATGTAATATATAATCGTCAAATTCATTCATAATAATTAGGGGACTGACCCCGGAAGTATGATATAATGGCGAGTCACTTTCATGGCATACAGGCACACATATACACACAATCACACACACACACACACTGGACCAACATTGTCCTTCAAGCGAGATAAATATAAATGCTAAAGTTTTTCATGCCAGATTGACATATTTTACATTGGAATGCTAGCCGGATTAATATTAATAAATGATATGTTCCTTGGAGACCACAGAATAATCAAGCTATTGAGTAACAGAAGATTACAGAACATTGACAGCCATTTTACCAGTAGGTATAGCAAATTGTCATCTTTCACCTTCAACAACACACCAATCACATAAGATAACAGGAGGCACAGCAGGTCAAAAACTAGCCTACTGTAAGTCCAGGACGGTGTTTCCACAACAGCAGAAATGTAAAGCTAGCATCCCTGGGTGGGCTCGAACCACCAACCTTTAGATTAACAGTCTAACGCGCTAACCAATTGCGCCACAGAGACCTACAATTACATTGACCCTCAGCAGGTGCAAGTCGCATGGAAGATCACTACAAGTCAGGAAGGGTCTGTTCACATCGCTACATTCTGAAAAATGTCATCCCTGGATGGGGTCAAAGCACCACCCTTTAGATTGACAGTCCACGCGGTAACAGATTGCGCTACAGAAGCTTGTGGTGGAATTGACCCTCAGCCAGCCAAAGTCACAGGGAATCTCAATTCAAGTCCAGGATGTCGCTTCATGGAGCACTACAAACTGAAAACTCTCATCCCTGAGTCGGCTCAAACCACCAACCTTTAGCTTAACAGTCTAACGCGCTAACCAATTGCACAACAGAGACTTGTGGTGTATTTGACCCTGACAGTTGACCTCTGGCCATCCGTGATCTCATCCAACTGTACATGGAGTTTACGACACAACAACACTTTGTTCCAAGGGTTGTGTCAAGGTGCAACGAAAGTGCCACAACATTTTCAAGGAAGTAGCCCTGTAGTTTTCTAACGTTTGTTAGCTTTTTGAATGGCCTTAAAAGGGCAAAAATGCCGAGCAATCTTCGTCAGCGCAACATTTTATTAAAAGGCATCTGGCAGGAGTAAATTCAGCCACAATCACGAATATCATTTGATAAATATATATCTTAAACCACTGCATTTTCAAGAATGTAATATATAATCGTCAAATTCATTCATAATAATTAGGGGACTGACCCCGGAAGTATGATATAATGGCGAGTCACTTTCATGGCATACAGGCACACATATACACACAATCACACACACACACACTGGACCAACATTGTCCTTCAAGCGAGATAAATATAAATGCTAAAGTTTTTCATGCCAGATTGACATATTTTACATTGGAATGCTAGCCGGATTAATATTAATAAATGATATGTTCCTTGGAGACCACAGAATAATCAAGCTATTGAGTAACAGAAGATTACAGAACATTGACAGCCATTTTACCAGTAGGTATAGCAAATTGTCATCTTTCACGTTCAACAACACACCAATCACATAAGATAACAGGAGGCACAGCAGGTCAAAAACTAGCCTACTGTAAGTCCAGGACGGTGTTTCCACAACAGCAGAAATGTAAAGCTAGCGTCCCTGGGTGGGCTCGAACCACCAACCTTTAGATTAACAGTCTAACGCGCTAACCAATTGCGCCACAGAGACCTACAATTACATTGACCCTCAGCAGGTGCAAGTCACATGGAAGATCACTACAAGTCAGGAAGGGTCTGTTCACATCGCTACATTCTGAAAAATGTCATCCCTGGATGGTGTCAAAGCACCACCCTTTAGATTGACAGTCCACGCGGTAACAGATTGCGCTACAGAAGCTTGTGGTGGAATTGACCCTCAGCCAGCCAAAGTCACAGGGAATCTCAATTCAAGTCCAGGATGTCGCTTCATGGAGCACTACAAACTGAAAACTCTCATCCCTGAGTCGGCTCAAACCACCAACCTTTAGCTTAACAGTCTAACGCGCTAACCAATTGCACAACAGAGACTTGTGGTGTATTTGACCCTGACAGTTGACCTCTGGCCATCCGTGATCTCATCCAACTGTACATGGAGTTTACGACACAACAACACTTTGTTCCAATGGTTGTGTCAAGGTGCAACGAAAGTGCCACAACATTTTCAAGGAAGTAGCCCTGTAGTTTTCTAACGTTTGTTAGCTTTTTGAATGGCCTTAAAAGGGCAAAAATGCCGAGCAATCTTCGTCAGCGCAACATTTTATTAAAAGGCATCTGGCAGGAGTAAATTCAGCCACAATCACGAATATCATTTGATAAATATATATCTTAAACCACTGCATTTTCAAGAATGTAATATATAATCGTCAAATTCATTCATAATAATTAGGGGACTGACCCCGGAAGTATGATATAATGGCGAGTCACTTTCATGGCATACAGGCACACATATACACACAATCCCACACACACACACACTGGACCAACATTGTCCTTCAAGCGAGATAAATATAAATGCTAAAGTTTTTCATGCCAGATTGACATATTTTACATTGGAATACTAGCCGGATTAATATTAATAAATGATATGTTCCTTGGAGACCACAGAATGATCAAGCTATTGAGTAACAGAAGATTACAGAACATTGACAGCCATTTTACCAGTAGGTATAGCAAATTGTCATCTTTCACGTTCAACAACACACCAATTACATAAGATAACAGGAGGCACAGCAGGTCAAAAACTAGCCTACTGTAAGTCCAGGACGGTGTTTCCACAACAGCAGAAATGTAAAGCTAGCCTCCCTGGGTGCGCTCGAACCACCAACCTTTAGATTAACAGTCTAACGCGCTATCCAATTGCGCCACAGAGACCTACAATTACATTGACCCTCAGCAGGTGCAAGTCGCATGGAAGATCACTACAAGTCAGGAAGGGTCTGTTCACATCGCTACATTCTGAAAAATGTCATCCCTGGATGGTGTCAAAGCACCACCCTTTAGATTGACAGTCCACGCGGTAACAGATTGCGCTACAGAAGCTTGTGGTGGAATTGACCCTCAGCCAGCCAAAGTCACAGGGAATCTCAATTCAAGTCCAGGATGTCGCTTCATGGAGCACTACAAACTGAAAACTTTCATCCCTGGGTCGGCTCAAACCACCAACCTTTAGCTTAACAGTCTAACGCGCTAACCAATTGCACAACAGAGACTTGTGGTGTATTTGACCCTGACAGTTGACCTCTGGCCATCCGTGATCTCATCCAACTGTACATGGAGTTTACGACACAACAACACTTTGTTCCAATGGTTGTGTCAAGGTGCAACGAAAGTGCCACAACATTTTCAAGGAAGTAGCCCTGTAGTTTTCTAACGTTTGTTAGCTTTTTGAATGGCCTTAAAAGGGCAAAAATGCCGAGCAATCTTCGTCAGCGCAACATTTTATTAAAAGGCATCTGGCAGGAGTAAATTCAGCCACAATCACGAATATCATTTGATAAATATATATCTTAAACCACTGCATTTTCAAGAATGTAATATATAATCGTCAAATTCATTCATAATAATTAGGGGACTGACCCCGGAAGTATGATATAATGGCGAGTCACTTTCATGGCATACAGGCACACATATACACACAATCACACACACACACACTGGACCAACATTGTCCTTCAAGCGAGATAAATATAAATGCTAAAGTTTTTCATGCCAGATTGACATATATTACATTGGAATGCTAGTCGGATTAATATTAATAAATGATATGTTCCTTGGAGACCACAGAATAATCAAGCTATTGAGTAACAGAAGATTACAGAACATTGACAGCCATTTTACCAGTAGGTATAGCAAATTGTCATCTTTCACGTTCAACAACACACCAATCACATAAGATAACAGGAGGCACAGCAGGTCAAAAACTAGCCTACTGTAAGTCCAGGACGGTGTTTCCACAACAGCAGAAATGTAAAGCTAGCATCCCTGGGTGGGCTCGAATCACCAACCTTTAGATTTACAGTCTAACGCGCTAACCAATTGCGCCACAGAGACCTACAATTATTTGACCCTCAGCAGGTGCAAGTCGCATGGAAGATCACTACAAGTCAGGAAGGGTCTGTTCACATCGCTACATTCTGAAAAATGTCATCCCTGGATGGGGTCAAAGCACCACCCTTTAGATTGACAGTCCACGCGGTAACAGATTGCGCTACAGAAGCTTGTGGTGGAATTGACCCTCAGCCAGCCAAAGTCACAGGGAATCTCAATTCAAGTCCAGGATGTCGCTTCATGGAGCACTACAAACTGAAAACTCTCATCCCTGAGTCGGCTCAAACCACCAACCTTTAGCTTAACAGTCTAACGCGCTAACCAATTGCACAACAGAGACTTGTGGTGTATTTGACCCTGACAGTTGACCTCTGGCCATCCGTGATCTCATCCAACTGTACATGGAGTTTACGACACAACAACACTTTGTTCCAAGGGTTGTGTCAAGGTGCAACGAAAGTGCCACAACATTTTCAAGGAAGTAGCCCTGTAGTTTTCTAACGTTTGTTAGCTTTTTGAATGGCCTTAAAAGGGCAAAAATGCCGAGCAATCTTCGTCAGCGCAACATTTTATTAAAAGGCATCTGGCAGGAGTAAATTCAGCCACAATCACGAATATCATTTGATAAATATATATCTTAAACCACTGCATTTTCAAGAATGTAATATATAATCGTCAAATTCATTCATAATAATTAGGGGACTGACCCCGGAAGTATGATATAATGGCGAGTCACTTTCATGGCATACAGGCACACATATACACACAATCACACACACACACACTGGACCAACATTGTCCTTCAAGCGAGATAAATATAAATGCTAAAGTTTTTCATGCCAGATTGACATATTTTACATTGGAATGCTAGCCGGATTAATATTAATAAATGATATGTTCCTTGGAGACCACAGAATAATCAAGCTATTGAGTAACAGAAGATTACAGAACATTGACAGCCATTTTACCAGTAGGTATAGCAAATTGTCATCTTTCACGTTCAACAACACACCAATCACATAAGATAACAGGAGGCACAGCAGGTCAAAAACTAGCCTACTGTAAGTCCAGGACGGTGTTTCCACAACAGCAGAAATGTAAAGCTAGCGTCCCTGGGTGGGCTCGAACCACCAACCTTTAGATTAACAGTCTAACACGCTAACCAATTGCGCCACAGAGACCTACAATTACATTGACCCTCAGCAGGTGCAAGTCACATGGAAGATCACTACAAGTCAGGAAGGGTCTGTTCACATCGCTACATTCTGAAAAATGTCATCCCTGGATGGTGTCAAAGCACCACCCTTTAGATTGACAGTCCACGCGGTAACAGATTGCGCTACAGAAGCTTGTGGTGGAATTGACCCTCAGCCAGCCAAAGTCACAGGGAATCTCAATTCAAGTCCAGGATGTCGCTTCATGGAGCACTACAAACTGAAAACTCTCATCCCTGAGTCGGCTCAAACCACCAACCTTTAGCTTAACAGTCTAACGCGCTAACCAATTGCACAACAGAGACTTGTGGTGTATTTGACCCTGACAGTTGACCTCTGGCCATCCGTGATCTCATCCAACTGTACATGGAGTTTACGACACAACAACACTTTGTTCCAATGGTTGTGTCAAGGTGCAACGAAAGTGCCACAACATTTTCAAGGAAGTAGCCCTGTAGTTTTCTAACGTTTGTTAGCTTTTTGAATGGCCTTAAAAGGGCAAAAATGCCGAGCAATCTTCGTCAGCGCAACATTTTATTAAAAGGCATCTGGCAGGAGTAAATTCAGCCACAATCACGAATATCATTTGATAAATATATATCTTAAACCACTGCATTTTCAAGAATGTAATATATAATCGTCAAATTCATTCATAATAATTAGGGGACTGACCCCGGAAGTATGATATAATGGCGAGTCACTTTCATGGCATACAGGCACACATATACACACAATCCCACACACACACACACTGGACCAACATTGTCCTTCAAGCGAGATAAATATAAATGCTAAAGTTTTTCATGCCAGATTGACATATTTTACATTGGAATACTAGCCGGATTAATATTAATAAATGATATGTTCCTTGGAGACCACAGAATGATCAAGCTATTGAGTAACAGAAGATTACAGAACATTGACAGCCATTTTACCAGTAGGTATAGCAAATTGTCATCTTTCACGTTCAACAACACACCAATTACATAAGATAACAGGAGGCACAGCAGGTCAAAAACTAGCCTACTGTAAGTCCAGGACGGTGTTTCCACAACAGCAGAAATGTAAAGCTAGCCTCCCTGGGTGGGCTCGAACCACCAACCTTTAGATTAACAGTCTAACGCGCTATCCAATTGCGCCACAGAGACCTACAATTACATTGACCCTCAGCAGGTGCAAGTCGCATGGAAGATCACTACAAGTCAGGAAGGGTCTGTTCACATCGCTACATTCTGAAAAATGTCATCCCTGGATGGTGTCAAAGCACCACCCTTTAGATTGACAGTCCACGCGGTAACAGATTGCGCTACAGAAGCTTGTGGTGGAATTGACCCTCAGCCAGCCAAAGTCACAGGGAATCTCAATTCAAGTCCAGGATGTCGCTTCATGGAGCACTACAAACTGAAAACTTTCATCCCTGGGTCGGCTCAAACCACCAACCTTTAGCTTAACAGTCTAACGCGCTAACCAATTGCACAACAGAGACTTGTGGTGTATTTGACCCTGACAGTTGACCTCTGGCCATCCGTGATCTCATCCAACTGTACATGGAGTTTACGACACAACAACACTTTGTTCCAATGGTTGTGTCAAGGTGCAACGAAAGTGCCACAACATTTTCAAGGAAGTAGCCCTGTAGTTTTCTAACGTTTGTTAGCTTTTTGAATGGCCTTAAAAGGGCAAAAATGCCGAGCAATCTTCGTCAGCGCAACATTTTATTAAAAGGCATCTGGCAGGAGTAAATTCAGCCACAATCACGAATATCATTTGATAAATATATATCTTAAACCACTGCATTTTCAAGAATGTAATATATAATCGTCAAATTCATTCATAATAATTAGGGGACTGACCCCGGAAGTATGATATAATGGCGAGTCACTTTCATGGCATACAGGCACACATATACACACAATCACACACACACACACTGGACCAACATTGTCCTTCAAGCGAGATAAATATAAATGCTAAAGTTTTTCATGCCAGATTGACATATATTACATTGGAATGCTAGTCGGATTAATATTAATAAATGATATGTTCCTTGGAGACCACAGAATAATCAAGCTATTGAGTAACAGAAGATTACAGAACATTGACAGCCATTTTACCAGTAGGTATAGCAAATTGTCATCTTTCACGTTCAACAACACACCAATCACATAAGATAACAGGAGGCACAGCAGGTCAAAAACTAGCCTACTGTAAGTCCAGGACGGTGTTTCCACAACAGCAGAAATGTAAAGCTAGCATCCCTGGGTGGGCTCGAACCACCAACCTTTAGATTTACAGTCTAACGCGCTAACCAATTGCGCCACAGAGACCTACAATTATTTGACCCTCAGCAGGTGCAAGTCGCATGGAAGATCACTACAAGTCAGGAAGGGTCTGTTCACATCGCTACATTCTGAAAAATGTCATCCCTGGATGGGGTCAAAGCACCACCCTTTAGATTGACAGTCCACGCGGTAACAGATTGCGCTACAGAAGCTTGTGGTGGAATTGACCCTCAGCCAGCCAAAGTCACAGGGAATCTCAATTCAAGTCCAGGATGTCGCTTCATGGAGCACTACAAACTGAAAACTCTCATCCCTGAGTCGGCTCAAACCACCAACCTTTAGCTTAACAGTCTAACGCGCTAACCAATTGCACAACAGAGACTTGTGGTGTATTTGACCCTGACAGTTGACCTCTGGCCATCCGTGATCTCATCCAACTGTACATGGAGTTTACGACACAACAACACTTTGTTCCAATGGTTGTGTCAAGGTGCAACGAAAGTGCCACAACATTTTCAAGGAAGTAGCCCTGTAGTTTTCTAACGTTTGTTAGCTTTTTGAATGGCCTTAAAAGGGCAAAAATGCCGAGCAATCTTCGTCAGCGCAACATTTTATTAAAAGGCATCTGGCAGGAGTAAATTCAGCCACAATCACGAATATCATTTGATAAATATATATCTTAAACCACTGCATTTTCAAGAATGTAATATATAATCGTCAAATTCATTCATAATAATTAGGGGACTGACCCCGGAAGTATGATATAATGGCGAGTCACTTTCATGGCATACAGGCACACATATACACACAATCCCACACACACACACACTGGACCAACATTGTCCTTCAAGCGAGATAAATATAAATGCTAAAGTTTTTCATGCCAGATTGACATATTTTACATTGGAATACTAGCCGGATTAATATTAATAAATGATATGTTCCTTGGAGACCACAGAATGATCAAGCTATTGAGTAACAGAAGATTACAGAACATTGACAGCCATTTTACCAGTAGGTATAGCAAATTGTCATCTTTCACGTTCAACAACACACCAATTACATAAGATAACAGGAGGCACAGCAGGTCAAAAACTAGCCTACTGTAAGTCCAGGACGGTGTTTCCACAACAGCAGAAATGTAAAGCTAGCGTCCCTGGGTGGGCTCGAACCACCAACCTTTAGATTGACAGTCTAACGCGCTAACCAATTGCGCCACAGAGACCTACAATTACATTGACCCTCAGCAGGTGCAAGTCGCATGGAAGATCACTACAAGTCAGGAAGGGTCTGTTCACATCGCTACATTCTGAAAAATGTCATCCCTGGATGGTGTCAAAGCACCACCCTTTAGATTGACAGTCCACGCGGTAACAGATTGCGCTACAGAAGCTTGTGGTGGAATTGACCCTCAGCCAGCCAAAGTCACAGGGAATCTCAATTCAAGTCCAGGATGTCGCTTCATGGAGCACTACAAACTGAAAACTTTCATCCCTGGGTCGGCTCAAACCACCAACCTTTAGCTTAACAGTCTAACGCGCTAACCAATTGCACAACAGAGACTTGTGGTGTATTTGACCCTGACAGTTGACCTCTGGCCATCCGTGATCTCATCCAACTGTACATGGAGTTTACGACACAACAACACTTTGTTCCAATGGTTGTGTCAAGGTGCAACGAAAGTGCCACAACATTTTCAAGGAAGTAGCCCTGTAGTTTTCTAACGTTTGTTAGCTTTTTGAATGGCCTTAAAAGGGCAAAAATGCCGAGCAATCTTCGTCAGCGCAACATTTTATTAAAAGGCATCTGGCAGGAGTAAATTCAGCCACAATCACGAATATCATTTGATAAATATATATCTTAAACCACTGCATTTTCAAGAATGTAATATATAATCGTCAAATTCATTCATAATAATTAGGGGACTGACCCCGGAAGTATGATATAATGGCGAGTCACTTTCATGGCATACAGGCACACATATACACACAATCACACACACACACACACTGGACCAACATTGTCCTTCAAGCGAGATAAATATAAATGCTAAAGTTTTTCATGCCAGATTGACATATTTTACATTGGAATACTAGCCGGATTAATATTAATAAATGATATGTTCCTTGGAGACCACAGAATGATCAAGCTATTGAGTAACAGAAGATCACAGAACATTGACAGCCATTTTACCAGTAGGTATAGCAAATTGTCATCTTTCACGTTCAACAACACACCAATCACATAAGATAACAGGAGGCACAGCAGGTCAAAAACTAGCCTACTGTAAGTCCAGGACGGTGTTTCCACAACAGCAGAAATGTAAAGCTAGCGTCCCTGGTGGGCTCGAACCACCAACCTTTAGATTAACAGTCTAACGCGCTAACCAATTGCGCCACAGAGACCTACAATTACATTGACCCTCAGCAGGTGCAAGTCGCATGGAAGATCACTACAAGTCAGGAAGGGTCTGTTCACATCGCTACATTCTGAAAAATGTCATCCCTGGATGGTGTCAAAGCACCACCCTTTAGATTGACAGTCCACGCGGTAACAGATTGCGCTACAGAAGCTTGTGGTGGAATTGACCCTCAGCCAGCCAAAGTCACAGGGAATCTCAATTCAAGTCCAGGATGTCGCTTCATGGAGCACTACAAACTGAAAACTCTCCTCCCTGGGTCGGCTCAAACCACCAACCTTTAGCTTAACAGTCTAACGCGCTAACCAATTGCACAACAGAGACTTGTGGTGTATTTGACCCTGACAGTTGACCTCTGGCCATCCGTGATCTCATCCAACTGTACATGGAGTTTACGACACAACAACACTTTGTTCCAATGGTTGTGTCAAGGTGCAACGAAAGTGCCACAACATTTTCAAGGAAGTAGCCCTGTAGTTTTCTAACGTTTGTTAGCTTTTTGAATGGCCTTAAAAGGGCAAAAATGCCGAGCAATCTTCGTCAGCGCAACATTTTATTAAAAGGCATCTGGCAGGAGTAAATTCAGCCACAATCACGAATATCATTTGATAAATATATATCTTAAACCACTGCATTTTCAAGAATGTAATATATAATCGTCAAATTCATTCATAATAATTAGGGGACTGACCCCGGAAGTATGATATAATGGCGAGTCACTTTCATGGCATACAGGCACACATATACACACAATCACACACACACACACACTGGACCAACATTGTCCTTCAAGCGAGATAAATATAAATGCTAAAGTTTTTCATGCCAGATTGACATATTTTACATTGGAATACTAGCCGGATTAATATTAATAAATGATATGTTCCTTGGAGACCACAGAATGATCAAGCTATTGAGTAACAGAAGATTACAGAACATTGACAGCCATTTTACCAGTAGGTATAGCAAATTGTCATCTTTCACGTTCAACAACACACCAATCACATAAGATAACAGGAGGCACAGCAGGTCAAAAACTAGCCTACTGTAAGTCCAGGACGGTGTTTCCACAACAGCAGAAATGTAAAGCTAGCGTCCCTGGGTGGGCTCGAAACACCAACCTTTAGATTAACAGTCTAACGCGCTAACCAATTGCGCCACAGAGACCTACAATTATTTGACCCTCAGCAGGTGCAAGTCGCATGGAAGATCACTACAAGTCAGGAAGGGTCTGTTCACATCGCTACATTCTGAAAAATGTCATCCCTGGATGGTGTCAAAGCACCACCCTTTAGATTGACAGTCCACGCGGTAACAGATTGCGCTACAGAAGCTTGTGGTGGAATTGACCCTCAGCCAGCCAAAGTCACAGGGAATCTCAATTCAAGTCCAGGATGTCGCTTCATGGAGCACTACAAACTGAAAACTCTAATCCCTGGGTTGGCTCAAACCACCAACCTTTAGCTTAACAGTCTAACACGCTAACCAATTGCACAACAGAGACTTGTGGTGTATTTGGCCCTGACAGTTGACCTCTGGCCATCCGTGATCTCATCCAACTGTACATGGAGTTTACGACACAACAACACTTTGTTCCAATGGTTGTGTCAAGGTGCAACGAAAGTGCCACAACATTTTCAAGGAAGTAGCCCTGTAGTTTTCTAACGTTTGTTAGCTTTTTGAATGGCCTTAAAAGGGCAAAAATGCCGAGCAATCTTCGTCAGCGCAACATTTTATTAAAAGGCATCTGGCAGGAGTAAATTCAGCCACAATCACGAATATCATTTGATAAATATATATCTTAAACCACTGCATTTTCAAGAATGTAATATATAATCGTCAAATTCATTCATAATAATTAGGGGACTGACCCCGGAAGTATGATATAATGGCGAGTCACTTTCATGGCATACAGGCACACATATACACACAATCACACACACACACACACTGGACCAACATTGTCCTTCAAGCGAGATAAATATAAATGCTAAAGTTTTTCATGCCAGATTGACATATTTTACATTGGAATACTAGCCGGATTAATATTAATAAATGATATGTTCCTTGGAGACCACAGAATGATCAAGCTATTGAGTAACAGAAGATTACAGAACATTGACAGCCATTTTACCAGTAGGTATAGCAAATTGTCATCTTTCACGTTCAACAACACACCAATCACATAAGATAACAGGAGGCACAGCAGGTCAAAAACTAGCCTACTGTAAGTCCAGGACGGTGTTTCCACAACAGCAGAAATGTAAAGCTAGCGTCCCTGGGTGGGCTCGAACCACCAACCTTTAGATTAACAGTCTAACGCGCTAACCAATTTTCGCCACAGAGACCTACAGTTGTTTGACCCTCAGCAGGTGCAAGTCGCATGGAAGATCACTACAAGTCAGGAAGGGTCTGTTCACATCGCTACATTCTGAAAAATGTCATCCCTGGATGGTGTCAAAGCACCACCCTTTAGATTGACAGTCCACGCGGTAACAGATTGCGCTACAGAAGCTTGTGGTGGAATTAGCCCTCAGCCAGCCAAAGTCACAGGGAATCTCAATTCAAGTCCAGGATGTCGCTTCATGGAGCACTACAAACTGAAAACTCTAATCCCTGGGTTGGCTCAAACCACCAACCTTTAGCTTAACAGTCTAACACGCTAACCAATTGCACAACAGAGACTTGTGGTGTATTTGACCCTGACAGTTGACCTCTGGCCATCCGTGATCTCATCCAACTGTACATGGAGTTTACGACACAACAACACTTTGTTCCAATGGTTGTGTCAAGGTGCAACGAAAGTGCCACAACATTTTCAAGGAAGTAGCCCTGTAGTTTTCTAACGTTTGTTAGCTTTTTGAATGGCCTTAAAAGGGCAAAAATGCCGAGCAATCTTCGTCAGCGCAACATTTTATTAAAAGGCATCTGGCAGGAGTAAATTCAGCCACAATCACGAATATCATTTGATAAATATATATCTTAAACCACTGCATTTTCAAGAATGTAATATATAATCGTCAAATTCATTCATAATAATTAGGGGACTGACCCCGGAAGTATGATATAATGGCGATTCACTTTTATGGCATACAGGCACACATTTACACACAATCTCACACACACACACACACACTGGACCAACATTGTCCTTCAAGCGGGATAAATATAAATGCTAAAGTTTTTCATGCCAGATTGACATATTTTACATTGGAATACTAGCCGGATTAATATTAATAAATGATATGTTCCTTGGAGACCACAGAATGATCAAGCTATTGAGTAACAGAAGATCACAGAACATTGACAGCCATTTTACCAGCAGGTATAGCAAAGTGTCATCTTTCACGTTCAACAACACACCAATCACATAAGATAACAGGAGGCACAGCAGGTCAAAAATTATCCTACTGTAAGTCCAGGAAGGTGTTTCCACAACAGCAGAAATGTAAATCTATCGTCCCTGGGTGGGCTCGAACAACAAAACTTTAGATTAACAGTCTAACGCGCTAACCAATTGCGCCACAGAGACCTGTAATTACATTGACCCTCAGCAGGCCAAAGTCACACGGAAGATCACTACAAGTCAGGAAGGGTCTGTTCACATCGCTACAATCTGAAAAATGTCATCCCTGGATGGGGTCAAAGCACCAACCTATAGATTGACCGTCCAACGCGGTAACAGATTGCGCTACAGAAGCTTGTGGTGGAATTGACCCTCAGCCAGCCAAAGTCACAGGGAATCTCAATTCAAGTCCAGGATGTCGCTTCATGGAGCACTACAAACTGAAAACTCTCATCCCTGGGTCGGCTCAAACCACCAACCTTTAGCTTAACAGTCTAACGCGCTAACCAATTGCACAACAGAGACTTGTGGTGTATTTGACCCTGACAGTTGACCTCTGGCCATCCGTGATCTCATCCAACTGTACATGGAGTTTACGATACAACAACACTTTGTTCCAATGGTTGTGTCAAGGTGCAACGAAAGTGCCACAACATTTTCAAGGAAGTAGCCCTGTAGTTTTCTAACGTTTGTTAGCTTTTTGAATGTCCTTAAAAGGTCAAAAATGCCAAGCAATCTTCGTCAGCGCAACATTTTATTAAAAGGCATCTGGCAGGAGTAAATTCAGCCACAATCACAAATATCATTTGATAAATATATATCTTAAACCACTGCATTTTCAAGAATGTAATATATAATCGTCAAATTCATTCATAATAATTAGGGGACTGACCCCGGAAGTATGATATAATGGCGATTCACTTTTATGGCATACAGGCACACGTATACACACAATCTCACACACACACACACACTGGACCAACATTGTCCTTCAAGCGGGATAAATATAAATGCTAAAGTTTTTCATGCCAGATTGACATATTTTACATTGGAATACTAGCCGGATTAATATTAATAAATGATATGTTCCTTGGAGACCACAGAATGATCAAGCTATTGAGTAACAGAAGATCACAGAACATTGACAGCCATTTTACCAGCAGGTATAGCAAAGTGTCATCTTTCACGTTCAACAACACACCAATCACATAAGATAACAGGAGGCACAGCAGGTCAAAAATTATCCTACTGTAAGTCCAGGAAGGTGTTTCCACAACAGCAGAAATGTAAATCTATCGTACCTGGGTGGGCTCGAACAACCAAACTTTAGATTAACAGTCTAACGCGCTAACCAATTGCGCCACAGAGACCTGTAATTACATTGACCCTCAGCAGGCCAAAGTCACACGGAAGATCACTACAAGTCAGGAAGGGTCTGTTCACATCGCTACAATCTGAAAAATGTCATCCCTGGATGGGGTCAAAGCACCAACCTATAGATTGACCGTCCAACGCGGTAACAGATTGCGCTACAGAAGCTTGTGGTGGAATTGACCCTCAGCCAGCCAAAGTCACAGGGAATCTCAATTCAAGTCCAGGATGTCGCTTCATGGAGCACTACAAACTGAAAACTCTCATCCCTGGGTCGGCTCAAACCACCAACCTTTAGCTTAACAGTCTAACGCGCTAACCAATTGCACAACAGAGACTTGTGGTGTATTTGACCCTGACAGTTGACCTCTGGCCATCCGTGATCTCATCCAACTGTACATGGAGTTTACGATACAACAACACTTTGTTCCAATGGTTGTGTCAAGGTGCAACGAAAGTGCCACAACATTTTCAAGGAAGTAGCCCTGTAGTTTTCTAACGTTTGTTAGCTTTTTGAATGTCCTTAAAAGGTCAAAAATGCCAAGCAATCTTCGTCAGCGCAACATTTTATTAAAAGGCATCTGGCAGGAGTAAATTCAGCCACAATCACAAATATCATTTGATAAATATATATCTTAAACCACTGCATTTTCAAGAATGTAATATATAATCGTCAAATTCATTCATAATAATTAGGGGACTGACCCCGGAAGTATGATATAATGGCGATTCACTTTTATGGCATACAGGCACACGTATACACACAATCTCACACACACACACACACTGGACCAACATTGTCCTTCAAGCGGGATAAATATAAATGCTAAAGTTTTTCATGCCAGATTGACATATTTTACATTGGAATACTAGCCGGATTAATATTAATAAATGATATGTTCCTTGGAGACCACAGAATGATCAAGCTATTGAGTAACAGAAGATCACAGAACATTGACAGGCATTTTACCAGCAGGTATAGCAAATTGTCATCTTTCACGTTCAACAACACACCAATCACATACGATAACAGGAGGCACAGCAGGTCAAAAACTATCCTACTGTAAGTGCAGGAAGGTGTTTCCACAACAGCAGAAATGTAAATCTATCATCCCTGGGTGGGCTCGAACCACCAACCTTTAGATTAACAGTCTAACGCGCTAACCAATTGCGCCACAGAGACCTGTAATTACATTGACCCTCAGCAGGCCAAAGTCACACGGAAGATCACTACAAGTCAGGAAGGGTCTGTTCACATCGCTACATTCTGAAAAATGTCATCCCTGGATGGGGTCAAAGCACCAACCTATAGATTGACAGTCCAACGCGGTAACAGATTGCGCTACAGAAGCTTGTGGTGGAATTGACCCTCAGCCAGCCAAAGTCACAGGGAATCTCAATTCAAGTCCAGGATGTCGCTTCATGGAGCACTACAAACTGAAAACTCTCATCCCTGGGTCGGCTCAAACCACCAACCTTTAGCTTAACAGTCTAACGCGCTAACCAATTGCACAACAGAGACTTGTGGTGTATTTGACCCTGACAGTTGACCTCTGGCCATCCGTGATCTCATCCAACTGTACATGGAGTTTACGATACAACAACACTTTGTTCCAATGGTTGTGTCAAGGTGCAACGAAAGTGCCACAACATTTTCAAGGAAGTAGCCCTGTAGTTTTCTAACGTTTGTTAGCTTTTTGAATGTCCTTAAAAGGTCAAAAATGCAGAGCAATCTTCGTCAGCGCAACATTTTATTAAAAGGCATCTGGCAGGAGTAAATTCAGCCACAATAACAAATATAATTTGATAAATATATATCTTAAACCACTGCATTTTCAAGAATGTAATATATAATCGTCAAATTCATTCATAATAATTAGGGGACTGACCCCGGAAGTATGATATAATGGCGATTCACTTTTATGGCATACAGGCACACATATACACACAATCTCACACACACACACACACTGGACCAACATTGTCCTTCAAGCGGGATAAATATAAATGCTAAAGTTTTTCATGCCAGATTGACATATTTTACATTGGAATACTAGCCGGATTAATATTAATAAATTATATGTTCCTTGGAGACCACAGAATGATCAAGCTATTGAGTAACAGAAGATCACAGAACATTGAGAGCCATTTTACCAGTAGGTATAGCAAATTGTCATCTTTCACGTTCAACAACACACCAATCACATAAGATAACAGAAGGCACAGCAGGTCTAAAACCAGCCTACTGTAATTCCAGGAAGGTGTTTCCACAACAGCAGAAATGTAAAGCTAGCGTCCCTGGGTGGGCTTGAACCACCAACCTTTAGATTAACAGTCTAACGCGCTAACCAATTGCGCCACAGAGACCTGCAATTACATTGACCCTCAGCAGGCCAAAGTCACATGGAAGATAACTACAAGTCAGGAAGGGTCTGTTCACATCGCTACAATCTGAAAAATGTCATCCCTGGATGGGGTCAAAGCACCAACCTATAGATTGACAGTCCAACGCGGTAACAGATTGCGCTACAGAAGCTTGTGGTGGAATTGACCCTCAGCCAGCCAAAGTCACAGGGAATCTCAATTCAAGTCCAGGATGTCGCTTCATGGAGCACTACAAACTAAAAACTCTCATCCCTGGGTCGGCTCAAACCACCAACCTTTAGCTTAACAGTCTAACGCGCTAACCAATTGCACAACAGAGACTTGTGGTGTATTTGACCCTGACAGTTGACCTCTGGCCATCCGTGATCTCATCCAACTGTACATGGAGTTTACGATACAACAACACTTTGTTCCAATGGTTGTGTCAAGGTGCAACGAAAGTGCCACAACATTTTCAAGGAAGTAGCCCTGTAGTTTTCTAACGTTTGTTAGCTTTTTGAAGGTCCTTAAAAGGTCAAAAATGCCAAGCAATCTTCGTCAGCGCAACATTTTATTAAGAGGCATCTGGCAGGAGTAAATTCAGCCACAATCACAAATATCATTTGATAAATATATATCTTAAACCACTGCATTTTCAAGAATGTAATATATAATCGTCAAATTCATTCATAATAATTAGGGGACTGACCCCGGAAGTATGATATAATGGCGATTCACTTTTATGGCATACAGGCACACATATACACACAATCTCACACACACACACACACTGGACCAACATTGTCCTTCAAGCGGGATAAATATAAATGCTAAAGTTTTTCATGCCAGATTGACATATTTTACATTGGAATACTAGCCGGATTAATATTAATAAATTATATGTTCCTTGGAGACCACAGAATGATCAAGCTATTGAGTAACAGAAGATCACAGAACATTGAGAGCCATTTTACCAGTAGGTATAGCAAATTGTCATCTTTCACGTTCAACAACACACCAATCACATAAGATAACAGAAGGCACAGCAGGTCTAAAACCAGCCTACTGTAATTCCAGGAAGGTGTTTCCACAACAGCAGAAATGTAAAGCTAGCGTCCCTGGGTGGGCTTGAACCACCAACCTTTAGATTAACAGTCTAACGCGCTAACCAATTGCGCCACAGAGACCTGCAATTACATTGACCCTCAGCAGGCCAAAGTCACATGGAAGATAACTACAAGTCAGGAAGGGTCTGTTCACATCGCTACAATCTGAAAAATGTCATCCCTGGATGGGGTCAAAGCACCAACCTATAGATTGACAGTCCAACGCGGTAACAGATTGCGCTACAGAAGCTTGTGGTGGAATTGACCCTCAGCCAGCCAAAGTCACAGGGAATCTCAATTCAAGTCCAGGATGTCGCTTCATGGAGCACTACAAACTAAAAACTCTCATCCCTGGGTCGGCTCAAACCACCAACCTTTAGCTTAACAGTCTAACGCGCTAACCAATTGCACAACAGAGACTTGTGGTGTATTTGACCCTGACAGTTGACCTCTGGCCATCCGTGATCTCATCCAACTGTACATGGAGTTTACGATACAACAACACTTTGTTCCAATGGTTGTGTCAAGGTGCAACGAAAGTGCCACAACATTTTCAAGGAAGTAGCCCTGTAGTTTTCTAACGTTTGTTAGCTTTTTGAAGGTCCTTAAAAGGTCAAAAATGCCAAGCAATCTTCGTCAGCGCAACATTTTATTAAGAGGCATCTGGCAGGAGTAAATTCAGCCACAATCACAAATATCATTTGATAAATATATATCTTAAACCACTGCATTTTCAAGAATGTAATATATAATCGTCAAATTCATTCATAATAATTAGGGGACTGACCCCGGAAGTATGATATAATGGCGATTCACTTTTATGGCATACAGGCACACATATACACACAATCTCACACATACACACACACTGGACCAACATTGTCCTTCAAGCGGGATAAATATAAATGCTAAAGTTTTTCATGCCAGATTGACATATTTTACATTGGAATACTAGCCGGATTAATATTAATAAATGATATGTTCCTTGGAGACCACAGAATGATCAAGCTATTGAGTAACAGAAGATCACAGAACATTGACAGCCATTTTACCAGCAGGTATAGCAAATTGTCATCTTTCACGTTCAACAACACACCAATCACATACGATAACAGGAGGCACAGCAGGTCAAAAACTATCCTACTGTAAGTCCGGGAAGGTGTTTCCACAACAGCAGAAATGTAAATCTATCGTCCCTGGGTAGACTCGAACCACCAACCTTTAGATTAACAGTCTAACGCGCTAACCAATTGCGCCACAGAGACCTGTAATTACATTGACCCTCAGCAGGCCAAAGTCACACGGAAGATCACTACAAGTCAGGAAGGGTCTGTTCACATCGCTACAATCTGAAAAATGTCATCCCTGGATGGGGTCAAAGTACCAACCTATAGATTGACAGTCCAACGCGGTAACAGATTGCGCTACAGAAGCTTGTGGTGGAATTGACCCTCAGCCAGCCAAAGTCACAGGGAATCTCAATTCAAGTCCAGGATGTCGCTTCATGGAGCACTACAAACTAAAAACTCTCATCCCTGGGTCGGCTCAAACCACCAACCTTTAGCTTAACAGTCTAACGCGCTAACCAATTGCACAACAGAGACTTGTGGTGTATTTGACCCTGACAGTTGACCTCTGGCCATCCGTGATCTCATCCAACTGTACATGGAGTTTACGATACAACAACACTTTGTTCCAATGGTTGTGTCAAGGTGCAACGAAAGTGCCACAACATTTTCAAGGAAGTAGCCCTGTAGTTTTCTAACGTTTGTTAGCTTTTTGAAGGTTCTTAAAAGGTCAAAAATGCCAAGCAATCTTCGTCAGCGCAACATTTTATTAAGAGGCATCTGGCAGGAGTAAATTCAGCCACAATCACAAATATCATTTGATAAATATATATCTTAAACCACTGCATTTTCAAGAATGTAATATATAATCGTCAAATTCATTCATAATAATTAGGGGACTGACCCCGGAAGTATGATATAATAGCGATTCACTTTTATGGCATACAGGCACACATATACACACAATCTCACACACACACACACACTGGACCAACATTGTCCTTCAAGCGGGATAAATATAAATGCTAAAGTTTTTCATGCCAGATTGACATATTTTACATTGGAATACTAGCCGGATTAATATTAATAAATGATATGTTCCTTGGAGACCACAGAATGATCAAGCTATTGAGTAACAGAAGATCACAGAACATTGACAGCCATTTTACCAGCAGGTATAGCAAATTGTCATCTTTCACGTTCAACAACACACCAATCACATACGATAACAGGAGGCACAGCAGGTCAAAAACTATCCTACTGTAAGTCCAGGAAGGTGTTTCCACAACAGCAAAAATGTAAATCTATCGTCCCTGGGTGGGCTCGAACCACCAACCTTTAGATTAACAGTCTAATGCGCTAACCAATTGCGCCACAGAGACCTGTAATTACATTGACCCTCAGCAGGCCAAAGTCACACGGAAGATCACTACAAGTCAGGAAGGGTCTGTTCACATCGCTACAATCTGAAAAATGTCCTCCCTGGATGGGGTCAAAGCACCAACCTATAGATTGACAGTCCAACGCGGTAACAGATTGCGCTACAGAAGCTTGTGGTGGAATTGACCCTCAGCCAGCCAAAGTCACAGGGAATCTCAATTCAAGTCCAGGATGTCGCTTCATGGAGCACTACAAACTGAAAACTCTCATCCCTGGGTTGGCTCAAACCACCAACCTTTAGCTTAACAGTCTAACGCGCTAACCAATTGCACAACAGAGACTTGTGGTGTATTTGACCCTGACAGTTGACCTCTGGCCATCCGTGATCTCATCCAACTGTACATGGAGTTTACGATACAACAACACTTTGTTCCAATGGTTGTGTCAAGGTGCAACGAAAGTGCCACAACATTTTCAAGGAAGTAGCCCTGTAGTTTTCTAACGTTTGTTAGCTTTTTGAATGTCCTTAAAAGGTCAAAAATGCAGAGCAATCTTCGTCAGCGCAACATTTTATTAAAAGGCATCTGGCAGGAGTAAATTCAGCCACAATAACAAATATAATTTGATAAATATATATCTTAAACCACTGCATTTTCAAGAATGTAATATATAATCGTCAAATTCATTCATAATAATTAGGGGACTGACCCCGGAAGTATGATATAATGGCGATTCACTTTTATGGCATACAGGCACACATATACACACAATCTCACACACACACACACACTGGACCAACATTGTCCTTCAAGCGGGATAAATATAAATGCTAAAGTTTTTCATGCCAGATTGACATATTTTACATTGGAATACTAGCCGGATTAATATTAATAAATGATATGTTCCTTGGAGACCACAGAATGATCAAGCTATTGAGTAACAGAAGATCACAGAACATTGACAGCCATTTTACCAGTAGGTATAGCAAATTGTCATCTTTCACGTTCAACAACACACCAATCACATAAGATAACAGGAGGCACAGCAGGTCTAAAACCAGCCTACTGTAATTCCAGGAAGGTGTTTCCACAACAGCAGAAATGTAAAGCTAGCATCCCTGGGTGGGCTTGAACCACCAACCTTTAGATTAACAGTCTAACGCGGTAACCAAATGCGCCACAGACACCTGCAATTACATTGACCCTCAGCAGGCCAAAGTCACATGGAAGATCACTACAAGTCAGAAAGGGTCTGTTCACATCGCTACAATCTGAAAAATGTCATCCCTGGATGGGGTCAAAGCACCAACCTATAGATTGACAGTCCAACGCGGTAACAGATTGCGCTACAGAAGCTTGTGGTGGAATTGACCCTCAGCCAGCCAAAGTCACAGGGAATCTCAATTCAAGTCCAGGATGTCGCTTCATGGAGCACTACAAACTAAAAACTCTCATCCCTGGGTCGGCTCAAACCACCAACCTTTAGCTTAACAGTCTAACGCGCTAACCAATTGCACAACAGAGACTTGTGGTGTATTTGACCCTGACAGTTGACCTCTGGCCATCCGTGATCTCATCCAACTGTACATGGAGTTTACGATACAACAACACTTTGTTCCAATGGTTGTGTCAAGGTGCAACGAAAGTGCCACAACATTTTCAAGGAAGTAGCCCTGTAGTTTTCGAACGTTTGTTAGCTTTTTGAAGGTTCTTAAAAGGTCAAAAATGCCAAGCAATCTTCGTCAGCGCAACATTTTATTAAGAGGCATCTGGCAGGAGTAAATTCAGCCACAATCACAAATATAATTTGATAAATATATATCTTAAACCACTGCATTTTCAAGAATGTAATATATAATCGTCAAATTCATTCATAATAATTAGGGGACTGACCCCGGAAGTATGATATAATGGCGATTCACTTTTATGGCATACAGGCACACATATACACACAATCTCACACACACACACACACTGGACCAACATTGTCCTTCAAGCGGGATAAATATAAATGCTAAAGTTTTTCATGCCAGATTGACATATTTTACATTGGAATACTAGCCGGATTAATATTAATAAATGATATGTTCCTTGGAGACCACAGAATGATCAAGCTATTGAGTAACAGAAGATCACAGAACATTGACAGCCATTTTACCAGCAGGTATAGCAAATTGTCATCTTTCACGTTCAACAACACACCAATCACATACGATAACAGGAGGCACAGCAGGTCAAAAACTATCCTACTGTAAGTCCAGGAAGGTGTTTCCACAACAGCAGAAATGTAAATCTATCGTCCCTGGGTGGGCTCGAACCACCAACCTTTAGATTAACAGTCTAACGCGCTAACCAATTGCGCCACAGAGACCTGTAATTACATTGACCCTCAGCAGGCCAAAGTCACACGGAAGATCACTACAAGTCAGGAAGGGTCTGTTCACATCGCTACAATCTGAAAAATGTCCTCCCTGGATGGGGTCAAAGCACCAACCTATAGATTGACAGTCCAACGCGGTAACAGATTGCGCTACAGAAGCTTGTGGTGGAATTGACCCTCAGCCAGCCAAAGTCACAGGGAATCTCAATTCAAGTCCAGGATGTCGCTTCATGGAGCACTACAAACTGAAAACTCTCATCCCTGGGTTGGCTCAAACCACCAACCTTTAGCTTAACAGTCTAACGCGCTAACCAATTGCACAACAGAGACTTGTGGTGTATTTGACCCTGACAGTTGACCTCTGGCCATCCGTGATCTCATCCAACTGTACATGGAGTTTACGATACAACAACACTTTGTTCCAATGGTTGTGTCAAGGTGCAACGAAAGTGCCACAACATTTTCAAGGAAGTAGCCCTGTAGTTTTCTAACGTTTGTTAGCTTTTTGAATGTCCTTAAAAGGTCAAAAATGCAGAGCAATCTTCGTCAGCGCAACATTTTATTAAAAGGCATCTGGCAGGAGTAAATTCAGCCACAATAACAAATATAATTTGATAAATATATATCTTAAACCACTGCATTTTCAAGAATGTAATATATAATCGTCAAATTCATTCATAATAATTAGGGGACTGACCCCGGAAGTATGATATAATGGCGATTCACTTTTATGGCATACAGGCACACATATACACACAATCTCACACACACACACACACTGGACCAACATCGTCCTTCAAGCGGGATAAATATAAATGCTAAAGTTTTTCATGCCAGATTGACATATTTTACATTGGAATACTAGCCGGATTAATATTAATAAATGATATGTTCCTTGGAGACCACAGAATGATCAAGCTATTGAGTAACAGAAGATCACAGAACATTGACAGCCATTTTACCAGTAGGTATAGCAAATTGTCATCTTTCACGTTCAACAACACACCAATCACATAAGATAACAGGAGGCACAGCAGGTCTAAAACCAGCCTACTGTAATTCCAGGAAGGTGTTTCCACAACAGCAGAAATGTAGAGCTAGCGTCCCTGGGTGGGCTTGAACCACCAACCTTTAGATTAACAGTCTAACGCGGTAACCAAATGCGCCACAGAGACCTGCAATTACATTGACCCTCAGCAGGCCAAAGTCACATGGAAGATCACTACAAGTCAGGAAGGGTCTGTTCACATCGCTACAATCTGAAAAATGTCATCCCTGGATGGGGTCAAAGCACCAACCTATAGATTGACAGTCCAACGCGGTAACAGATTGCGCTACAGAAGCTTGTGGTGGAATTGACCCTCAGCCAGCCAAAGTCACAGGGAATCTCAATTCAAGTCCAGGATGTCGCTTCATGGAGCACTACAAACTAAAAACTCTCATCCCTGGGTCGGCTCAAACCACCAACCTTTAGCTTAACAGTCTAACGCGCTAACCAATTGCACAACAGAGACTTGTGGTGTATTTGACCCTGACAGTTGACCTCTGGCCATCCGTGATCTCATCCAACTGTACATGGAGTTTACGATACAACAACACTTTGTTCCAATGGTTGTGTCAAGGTGCAACGAAAGTGCCACAACATTTTCAAGGAAGTAGCCCTGTAGTTTTCGAACGTTTGTTAGCTTTTTGAAGGTTCTTAAAAGGTCAAAAATGCCAAGCAATCTTCGTCAGCGCAACATTTTATTAAGAGGCATCTGGCAGGAGTAAATTCAGCCACAATCACAAATATCATTTGATAAATATATATCTTAAACCACTGCATTTTCAAGAATGTAATATATAATCGTCAAATTCATTCATAATAATTAGGGGACTGACCCCGGAAGTATGATATAATGGCGATTCACTTTTATGGCATACAGGCACACATATACACACAATCTCACACACACACACACACTGGACCAACATTGTCCTTCAAGCGGGATAAATATAAATGCTAAAGTTTTTCATGCCAGATTGACATATTTTACATTGGAATACTAGCCGGATTAATATTAATAAATGATATGTTCCTTGGAGACCACAGAATGATCAAGCTATTGAGTAACAGAAGATCACAGAACATTGACAGCCATTTTACCAGCAGGTATAGCAAATTGTCATCTTTCACGTTCAACAACACACCAAACACATACGATAACAGGAGGCACAGCAGGTCAAAAACTATCCTACTGTAAGTCCAGGAAGGTGTTTCCACAACAGCAGAAATGTAAATCTATCGTCCCTGGGTGGGCTCGAACCACCAACCTTTAGATTAACAGTCTAACGCGCTAACCAATTGCGCCACAGAGACCTGTAATTACATTGACCCTCAGCAGGCCAAAGTCACACGGAAGATCACTACAAGTCAGGAAGGGTCTGTTCACATCGCTACAATCTGAAAAATGTCATCCCTGGATGGGGTCAAAGCACCAACCTATAGATTGACAGTCCAACGCGGTAACAGATTGCGCTACAGAAGCTTGTGGTGGAATTGACCCTCAGCCAGCCAAAGTCACAGGGAATCTCAATTCAAGTCCAGGATGTCGCTTCATGGAGCACTACAAACTGAAAACTCTCATCCCTGGGTTGGCTCAAACCACCAACCTTTAGCTTAACAGTCTAACGCGCTAACCAATTGCACAACAGAGACTTGTGGTGTATTTGACCCTGACAGTTGACCTCTGGCCATCCGTGATCTCATCCAACTGTACATGGAGTTTACGATACAACAACACTTTGTTCCAATGGTTGTGTCAAGGTGCAACGAAAGTGCCACAACATTTTCAAGGAAGTAGCCCTGTAGTTTTCTAACGTTTGTTAGCTTTTTGAATGTCCTTAAAAGGTCAAAAATGCAGAGCAATCTTCGTCAGCGCAACATTTTATTAAAAGGCATCTGGCAGGAGTAAATTCAGCCACAATAACAAATATAATTTGATAAATATATATCTTAAACCACTGCATTTTCAAGAATGTAATATATAATCGTCAAATTCATTCATAATAATTAGGGGACTGACCCCGGAAGTATGATATAATGGCGATTCACTTTTATGGCATACAGGCACACATATACACACAATCTCACACACACACACACACTGGACCAACATTGTCCTTCAAGCGGGATAAATATAAATGCTAAAGTTTTTCATGCCAGATTGACATATTTTACATTGGAATACTAGCCGGATTAATATTAATAAATGATATGTTCCTTGGAGACCACAGAATGATCAAGCTATTGAGTAACAGAAGATCACAGAACATTGACAGCCATTTTACCAGTAGGTATAGCAAATTGTCATCTTTCACGTTCAACAACACACCAATCACATAAGATAACAGGAGGCACAGCAGGTCTAAAACCAGCCTACTGTAATTCCAGGAAGGTGTTTCCACAACAGCAGAAATGTAAAGCTAGCGTCCCTGGGTGGGCTCGAACAACCAAACTTTAGATTAACAGTCTAACGCGTTAACCAATTGCGCCACAGAGACCTGTAATTACATTGACCCTCAGCAGGCCAAAGTCACACGGAAGATCACTACAAGTCAGGAAGGGTCTGTTCACATCGCTACAATCTGAAAAATGTCATCCCTGGATGGGGTCAAAGCACCAACCTATAGATTGACAGTCCAACGCGGTAACAGATTGCGCTACAGAAGCTTGTGGTGGAATTGACCCTCAGCCAGCCAAAGTCACAGGGAATCTCAATTCAAGTCCAGGATGTCGCTTCATGGAGCACTACAAACTGAAAACTCTCATCCCTGGGTCGGCTCAAACCACCAACCTTTAGCGTAACAGTCTAACGCGCTAACCAATTGCACAACAGAGACTTGTGGTGTATTTGACCCTGACAGTTGACCTCTGGCCATCCGTGATCTCATCCAACTGTACATGGAGTTTACGATACAACAACACTTTGTTCCAATGGTTGTGTCAAGGTGCAACGAAAGTGCTTCAACATTTTCAAAGAAGTAGCCCTGTAGTTTTCTAACGTTTGTTAGCTTTTTGAATGTCCTTAAAAGGTCAAAAATGCAGAGCAATCTTCGTCAGCGCAACATTTTATTAAAAGGCATCTGGCAGGAGTAAATTCAGCCACAATCACAAATATCATTTGATAAATATATATCTTAAACCACTGCATTTTCAAGAATGTAATATATAATCGTCAAATTCATTCATAATAATTAGGGGACTGACCCCGGAAGTATGATATAATGGCGATTCACTTTTATGGCATACAGGCACACATATACACACAATCTCACACACACACACACACTGGACCAACATTGTCCTTCAAGCGGGATAAATATAAATGCTAAAGTTTTTCATGCCAGATTGACATATTTTACATTGGAATACTAGCCGGATTAATATTAATAAATGATATGTTCCCTGGAGACCACAGAATGATCAAACTATTGAGTAACAGAAGATCACAGAACATTGACAGACATTTTAGCAGTAGGTATAGCAAATTGTCATCTTTCACGTTCAACAACACACCAATCACATACGATAACAGGAGGCACAGCAGGTCAAAAACTAGCCTACTGTAAGTCCAGGAAGGTGTTTCCACAACAGCAGAAAAATAAATCTATCGTACCTGGGTGGGCTCGAACCACCAACCTTTAGTTTAACAGTCTAACGCGCTAACCAATTGCGCCACAGAGACCTGTAATTACATTGACCCTCAGCAGGCCAAAGTCACACGGAAGATCACTACAAGTCAGGAAGGGTCTGTTCACATCGCTACAATCTGAAAAATGTCATCCCTGGATGGGGTCAAAGCACCAACCTATAGATTGACAGTCCAACGCGGTAACAGATTGCGCTACAGAAGCTTGTGGTGGAATTGACCCTCAGCCAGCCAAAGTCACAGGGAATCTCAATTCAAGTCCAGGATGTCGCTTCATGGAGCACTACAAACTGAAAACTCTCATCCCTGGGTCGGCTCAAACCACCAACCTTTAGCTTAACAGTCTAACGCGCTAACCAATTGCACAACAGAGACTTGTGGTGTATTTGACCCTGACAGTTGACCTCTGGCCATCCGTGATCTCATCCAACTGTACATGGAGTTTACGATACAACAACACTTTGTTCCAATGGTTGTGTCAAGGTGCAACGAAAGTGCTTCAACATTTTCAAAGAAGTAGCCCTGTAGTTTTCTAACGTTTGTTAGCTTTTTGAATGTCCTTAAAAGGTCAAAAATGCAGAGCAATCTTCGTCAGCGCAACATTTTATTAAAAGGCATCTGGCAGGAGTAAATTCAGCCACAATCACAAATATCATTTGATAAATATATATCTTAAACCACTGCATTTTCAAGAATGTAATATATAATCGTCAAATTCATTCAAAATAATTAGGGGACTGACCCCGGAAGTATGATATAATGGCGATTCACTTTTATGGCATACAGGCACACATATACACACAATCTCACACACACACACACACTGGACCAACATTGTCCTTCAAGCGGGATAAATATAAATGCTAAAGTTTTTCATGCCAGATTGACATATTTTACATTGGAATACTAGCCGGATTAATATTAATAAATGATATGTTCCTTGGAGACCACAGAATGATCAAGCTATTGAGTAACAGAAGATGACAGAACATTGACAGCCATTTTACCAGCAGGTATAGCAAATTGTCATCTTTCACGTTCAACAACACACCAATCACATACGATAACAGGAGGCACAGCAGGTCAAAAACTATCCTACTGTAAGTCCAGGAAGGTGTTTCCACAACAGCAGAAATGTAAAGCTAGCGTCCCTGGGTGGGCTCGAACAACCAAACTTTAGATTAACAGTCTAACGCGTTAACCAATTGCGCCACAGAGACCTGTAATTACATTGACCCTCAGCAGGCCAAAGTCACACGGAAGATCACTACAAGTCAGGAAGGGTCTGTTCACATCGCTACAATCTGAAAAATGTCATCCCTGGATGGGGTCAAAGCACCAACCTATAGATTGACAGTCCAACGCGGTAACAGATTGCGCTACAGAAGCTTGTGGTGGAATTGACCCTCAGCCAGCCAAAGTCACAGGGAATCTCAATTCAAGTCCAGGATGTCGCTTCATGGAGCACTACAAACTGAAAACTCTCATCCCTGGGTCGGCTCAAACCACCAACCTTTAGCGTAACAGTCTAACGCGCTAACCAATTGCACAACAGAGACTTGTGGTGTATTTGACCCTGACAGTTGACCTCTGGCCATCCGTGATCTCATCCAACTGTACATGGAGTTTACGATACAACAACACTTTGTTCCAATGGTTGTGTCAAGGTGCAACGAAAGTGCTTCAACATTTTCAAAGAAGTAGCCCTGTAGTTTTCTAACGTTTGTTAGCTTTTTGAATGTCCTTAAAAGGTCAAAAATGCAGAGCAATCTTCGTCAGCGCAACATTTTATTAAAAGGCATCTGGCAGGAGTAAATTCAGCCACAATAACAAATATCATTTGATAAATATATATCTTAAACCACTGCATTTTCAAGAATGTAATATATAATCGTCAAATTCATTCATAATAATTAGGGGACTGACCCCGGAAGTATGATATAATGGCGATTCACTTTTATGGCATACAGGCACACATATACACACAATCTCACACACACACACACACTGGACCAACATTGTCCTTCAAGCGGGATAAATATAAATGCTAAAGTTTTTCATGCCAGATTGACATATTTTACATTGGAATACTAGCCGGATTAATATTAATAAATGATATGTTCCTTGGAGACCACAGAATGATCAAGCTATTGAGTAACAGAAGATGACAGAACATTGACAGCCATTTTACCAGCAGGTATAGCAAATTGTCATCTTTCACGTTCAACAACACACCAATCACATACGATAACAGGAGGCACAGCAGGTCAAAAACTATCCTACTGTAAGTCCAGGAAGGTGTTTCCACAACAGCAGAAATGTAAATCTATCATCCCTGGGTGGGCTCGAACCACCAACCTTTAGATTAACAGTCTAACGCGCTAACCAATTGCGCCACAGAGACCTTTAATAACATTGACCAGCAGGCCAAAGTCACACGGAAGATCACTACAAGTCAGGAAGGGTCTGTTCACATCGCTACAATCTGAAAAATGTCATCCCTGGATGGGGTCAAAGCACCAACCTATAGATTGACAGTCCAACGCGGTAACAGATTGCGCTACAGAAGCTTGTGGTGGAATTGACCCTCAGCCAGCCAAAGTCACAGGGAATCTCAATTCAAGTCCAGGATGTCGCTTCATGGAGCACTACAAACTGAAAACTCTCATCCCTGGGTCGGCTCAAACCACCAACCTTTAGCTTAACAGTCTAACGCGCTAACCAATTGCACAACAGAGACTTGTGGTGTATTTGACCCTGACAGTTGACCTCTGGCCATCCGTGATCTCATCCAACTGTACATGGAGTTTACGATACAACAACACTTTGTTCCAATGGTTGTGTCAAGGTGCAACGAAAGTGCCACAACATTTTCAAGGAAGTAGCCCTGTAGTTTTCTAACGTTTGTTAGCTTTTTGAATGTCCTTAAAAGATCAAAAATGCAGAGCAATCTTCGTCAGCGCAACATTTTATTAAAAGGCATCTGGCAGGAGTAAATTCAGCCACAATAACAAATATCATTAAATAAATATATATCTTAAACCACTGCATTTTCAAGAATGTAATATATAATCGTCAAATTCATTCATAATAATTAGGGGACTGACCCCAGAAGTATGATATAATGGCGATTCACTTTTATGGCATACAGGCACACATATACACACAATCTCACACACACACACACACACTGGACCAACATTGTCCTTCAAGCGGGATAAATATAAATGCTAAAGTTTTTCATGCCAGATTGACATATTTTACATTGGAATACTAGCCGGATTAATATTAATAAATGATATGTTCCTTGGAGACCACAGAATGATCAAGCTATTGAGTAACAGAAGATCACAGAACATTGACAGCCATTTTACCAGTAGGTATAGCAAATTGTCATCTTTCACGTTCAACAACACACCAATCACATAAGATAACAGAAGGCACAGCAGGTCTAAAACCAGCCTACTGTAATTACAGGAAGGTGTTTCCACAACAGCAGAAATGTAAAGCTAGCGTCCCTGGGTGGGCTTGAACCACCAACCTTTAGATTAACAGTCTAACGCGCTAACCAATTGCGCCACAGAGAACTGCAATTACATTGACCCTCAGCAGGCCAAAGTCACATGGAAGATCACTACAAGTCAGGAAGGGTCTGTTCACATCGCTACAATCTGAAAAATGTCATCCCTGGATGGGGTCAAAGCACCAACCTATAGATTGACAGTCCAACGCGGTAACAGATTGCGCTACAGAAGCTTGTGGTGGAATTGACCCTCAGCCAGCCAAAGTCACAGGGAATCTCAATTCAAGTCCAGGATGTCGCTTCATGGAGCACTACAAACTAAAAACTCTCATCCCTGGGTCGGCTCAAACCACCAACCTTTAGCTTAACAGTCTAACGTGCTAACCAATTGCACAACAGAGACTTGTGGTGTATTTGACCCTGACAGTTGACCTCTGGCCATCCGTGATCTCATCCAACTGTACATGGAGTTTACGATACAACAACACTTTGTTCCAATGGTTGTGTCAAGGTGCAACGAAAGTGCCACAACATTTTCAAGGAAGTAGCCCTGTAGTTTTCTAACGTTTGTTAGCTTTTTGAAGGTCCTTAAAAGGTCAAAAATGCCAAGCAATCTTCGTCAGCGCAACATTTTATTAAAAGGCATCTAGCAGGAGTAAATTCAGCCACAATCACAAATATCATTTGATAAATATATATCTTAAACCACTGCATTTTCAAGAATGTAATATATAATCGTCAAATTCATTCATAATAATTAGGGGACTGACCCCGGAAGTATGATATAATGGCGATTCACTTTTATGGCATACAGGCACACATATACACACAATCTCACACACACACACACACTGGACCAACATTGTCCTTCAAGCGGGATAAATATAAATGCTAAAGTTTTTCATGCCAGATTGACATATTTTACATTGGAATACTAGCCGGATTAATATTAATAAATGATATGTTCCTTGGAGACCACAGAATGATCAAGCTATTGAGTAACAGAAGATCACAGAACATTGACAGCCATTTTACCAGCAGGTATAGCAAATTGTCATCTTTCACGTTCAACAACACACCAATCACATACGATAACAGGAGGCACAGCAGGTCAAAAACTATCCTACTGTAAGTCCAGGAAGGTGTTTCCACAACAGCAGAAATGTAAATCTATCGTCCCTGGGTGGGCTCGAACCACCAACCTTTAGATTAACAGTCTAACGCGCTAACCAATTGCGCCACAGAGACCTGTAATTACATTGACCCTCAGCAGGCCAAAGTCACACGGAAGATCACTACAAGTCAGGAAGGGTCTGTTCACATCGCTACAATCTGAAAAATGTCATCCCTGGATGGGGTCAAAGCACCAACCTATAGATTGACAGTCCAATGCGGTAACAGATTGCGCTACAGAAGCTTGTGGTGGAATTGACCCTCAGCCAGCCAAAGTCACAGGGAATCTCAATTCAAGTCCAGGATGTCGCTTCATGGAGCACTACAAACTGAAAACTCTCATCCCTGGGTTGGCTCAAACCACCAACCTTTAGCTTAACAGTCTAACGCGCTAACCAATTGCACAACAGAGACTTGTGGTGTATTTGACCCTGACAGTTGACCTCTGGCCATCCGTGATCTCATCCAACTGTACATGGAGTTTACGATACAACAACACTTTGTTCCAATGGTTGTGTCAAGGTGCAACGAAAGTGCCACAACATTTTCAAGGAAGTAGCCCTGTAGTTTTCTAACGTTTGTTAGCTTTTTGAATGTCCTTAAAAGGTCAAAAATGCAGAGCAATCTTCGTCAGCGCAACATTTTATTAAAAGGCATCTGGCAGGAGTAAATTCAGCCACAATAACAAATATCATTTGATAAATATATATCTTAAACCACTGCATTTTCAAGAATGTAATATATAATCGTCAAATTCATTCATAATAATTAGGGGACTGACCCCGGAAGTATGATATAATGGCGATTCACTTTTATGGCATACAGGCACACATATACACACAATCTCACACACACACACACACTGGACCAACATTGTCCTTCAAGCGGGATAAATATAAATGCTAAAGTTTTTCATGCCAGATTGACATATTTTACATTGGAATACTAGCCGGATTAATATTAATAAATGATATGTTCCTTGGAGACCACAGAATGATCAAGCTATTGAGTAACAGAAGATCACAGAACATTGACAGCCATTTTACCAGCAGGTATAGCAAATTGTCATCTTTCACGTTCAACAACACACCAATCACATAAGATAACAGGAGGCAAAGCAGGTCAAAAACTATCCTACTGTAAGTCCAGGAAGGTGTTTCCACAACAGCAGAAATTTAAATCTATCGTCCCTGGGTGGGCTCGAACCACCAACCTTTAGATTAACAGTCTAACGCGCTAACCAATTGCGCCACAGAGACCTGTAAATACATTGACCCTCAGCAGGCCAAAGTCACACGGAAGATCACTACAAGTCAGGAAGGGTCTGTTCACATCGCTACAATCTGAAAAATGTCATCCCTGGATGGGGTCAAAGCACCAACCTATAGATTGACAGTCCAACGCGGTAACAGATTGCGCTACAGAAGCTTGTGGTGGAATTGACCCTCAGCCAGCCAAAGTCACAGGGAATCTCAATTCAAGTCCAGGATGTCGCTTCATGGAGCACTACAAACTGAAAACTCTCATCCCTGGGTTGGCTCAAACCACCAACCTTTAGCTTAACAGTCTAACGCGCTAACCAATTGCACAACAGAGACTTGTGGTGTATTTGACCCTGACAGTTGACCTCTGGCCATCCTTGATCTCATCCAACTGTACATGGAGTTTACGATACAACAACACTTTGTTCCAATGGTTGTGTCAAGGTGCAACGAAAGTGCCACAACATTTTCAAGGAAGTAGCCCTGTAGTTTTCTAACGTTTGTTAGCTTTTTGAATGTCCTTAAAAGGTCAAAAATGCAGAGCAATCTTCGTCAGCGCAACATTTTATTAAAAGGCATCTGGCAGGAGTAAATTCAGCCACAATAACAAATATCATTTGATAAATATATATCTTAAACCACTGCATTTTCAAGAATGTAATATATAATCGTCAAATTCATTCATAATAATTAGGGGACTGACCCCGGAAGTATGATATAATGGCGATTCACTTTTATGGCATACAGGCACACATATACACACAATCTCACACACACACACACACTGGACCAACATTGTCCTTCAAGCGGGATAAATATAAATGCTAAAGTTTTTCATGCCAGATTGACATATTTTACATTGGAATACTAGCCGGATTAATATTAATAAATGATATGTTCCTTGGAGACCACAGAATGATCAAGCTATTGAGTAACAGAAGATCACAGAACATTGACAGCCATTTTACCAGCAGGTATAGCAAATTGTCATCTTTCACGTTCAACAACACACCAATCACATAAGATAACAGGAGGCAAAGCAGGTCAAAAACTATCCTACTGTAAGTCCAGGAAGGTGTTTCCACAACAGCAGAAATGTAAATCTATCGTCCCTGGGTGGGCTCGAACCACCAACCTTTAGATTAACAGTCTAACGCGCTAACCAATTGCGCCACAGAGACCTGTAAATACATTGACCCTCAGCAGGCCAAAGTCACACGGAAGATCACTACAAGTCAGGAAGGGTCTGTTCACATCGCTACAATCTGAAAAATGTCATCCCTGGATGGGGTCAAAGCACCAACCTATAGATTGACAGTCCAACGCGGTAACAGATTGCGCTACAGAAGCTTGTGGTGGAATTGACCCTCAGCCAGCCAAAGTCACAGGGAATCTCAATTCAAGTCCAGGATGTCGCTTCATGGAGCACTACAAACTGAAAACTCTCATCCCTGGGTTGGCTCAAACCACCAACCTTTAGCTTAACAGTCTAACGCGCTAACCAATTGCACAACAGAGACTTGTGGTGTATTTGACCCTGACAGTTGACCTCTGGCCATCCTTGATCTCATCCAACTGTACATGGAGTTTACGATACAACAACACTTTGTTCCAATGGTTGTGTCAAGGTGCAACGAAAGTGCCACAACATTTTCAAGGAAGTAGCCCTGTAGTTTTCTAACGTTTGTTAGCTTTTTGAATGTCCTTAAAAGGTCAAAAATGCAGAGCAATCTTCGTCAGCGCAACATTTTATTAAAAGGCATCTGGCAGGAGTAAATTCAGCCACAATAACAAATATCATTTGATAAATATATATCTTAAACCACTGCATTTTCAAGAATGTAATATATAATCGTCAAAATCATTTATAATAATTAGGGGACTGACCCCGGAAGTATGATATAATGGCGATTCACTTTTATGGCATACAGGCACACATATACACACAATCTCACACACACACACACACTGGACCAACATTGTCCTTCAAGCGGGATAAATATAAATGCTAAAGTTTTTCATGCCAGATTGACATATTTTACATTGGAATACTAGCCGGATTAATATTAATAAATGATATGTTCCTTGGAGACCACAGAATGATCAAGCTATTGAGTAACAGAAGATCACAGAACATTGACAGCCATTTTACCAGTAGGTATAGCAAATTGTCATCTTTCACGTTCAACAACACACCAATCACATAAGATAACAGGAGGCACAGCAGGTCTAAAACAAGCCTACTGTAATTCCAGGAAGGTGTTTCCACAACAGCAGAAATGTAAAGCTAGCGTCCCTGGGTGGGCTTGAACCACCAACCTTTAGATTAACAGTCTAACGCGGTAACCAATTGCGCCACAGAGACCTGTAATTACATTGACCCTCAGCAGGCCAAAGTCACATGGAAGATCACTACAAGTCAGGAAGGGTCTGTTCACATCGCTACAATCTGAAAAATGTCATCCCTGGATGGGGTCAAAGCACCAACCTATAGATTGACAGTCCAACGCGGTAACAGATTGCGCTACAGAAGATTGTGGTGGAATTGACCCTCAGCCAGCCAAAGTCACAGGGAATCTCAATTCAAGTCCAGGATGTCGCTTCATGGAGCACTACAAACTGAAAACTCTTATCCCTGGGTCGGCTCAAACCACCAACCTTTAGCTTAACAGTCTAACGCGCTAACCAATTGCACAACAGAGACTTGTGGTGTATCTGACCCTGACAGTTGACCTCTGGCCATCCGTGATCTCATCCAACTGTACATGGAGTTTACGATACAACAACACTTTGTTCCAATGGTTGTGTCAAGGTGCAACGAAAGTGCCACAACATTTTCAAGGAAGTAGCCCTGTAGTTTTCTAACGTTTGTTAGCTTTTTGAATGTCCTTAAAAGGTCAAAAATGCAGAGCAATCTTCGTCAGCGCAACATTTTATTAAAAGGCATCTGGCAGGAGTAAATTCAGCCACAATCACAAATATCATTTGATAAATATATATCTTAAACCACTGCATTTTCAAGAATGTAATATATAATCGTCAAATTCATTCATAATAATTAGGGGACTGACCCCGGAAGTATGATATAATGGCGATTCACTTTTATGGCATACAGGCACACATATACACACAATCTCACACACACACACTGGACCAACATTGTCCTTCAAGCGGGATAAATATAAATGCTAAAGTTTTTCATGCCAGATTGACATATTTTACATTGGAATACTAGCCGGATTAATATTAATAAATGATATGTTCCTTGGAGACCACAGAATGATCAAGCTATTGAGTAACAGCAGATCACAGAACATTGACAGCCATTTTACCAGCAGGTATAGCAAATTGTCATCTTTCACGTTCAACAACACACCAATCACATACGATAACAGGAGGCACAGCAGGTCAAAAACTATCCTACTGTAAGTCCAGGAAGGTGTTTCCACAACAGCAGAAATGTAAATCTATCATCCCTGGGTGGGCTCGAACCACCAACCTTTAGATTAACAGTCTAACGCGGTAACCAATTGCGCCACAGAGACCTGCAATTACATTGACCCTCAGCAGGCCAAAGTCACATGGAAGATCACTACAAGTCAGGAAGGGTCTGTTCACATCGCTACAATCTGAAAAATGTCATCCCTGGATGGGGTCAAAGCACCAACCTATAGATTGACAGTCCAACGCGGTAACAGATTGCGCTACAGAAGATTGTGGTGGAATTGACCCTCAGCCAGCCAAAGTCACAGGGAATCTCAATTCAAGTCCAGGATGTCGCTTCATGGAGCACTACAAACTGAAAACTCTTATCCCTGGGTCGGCTCAAACCACCAACCTTTAGCTTAACAGTCTAACGCGCTAACCAATTGCACAACAGAGACTTGTGGTGTATCTGACCCTGACAGTTGACCTCTGGCCATCCGTGATCTCATCCAACTGTACATGGAGTTTACGATACAACAACACTTTGTTCCAATGGTTGTGTCAAGGTGCAACGAAAGTGCCACAACATTTTCAAGGAAGTAGCCCTGTAGTTTTCTAACGTTTGTTAGCTTTTTGAATGTCCTTAAAAGGTCAAAAATGCAGAGCAATCTTCGTCAGCGCAACATTTTATTAAAAGGCATCTGGCAGGAGTAAATTCAGCCACAATCACAAATATCATTTGATAAATATATATCTTAAACCACTGCATTTTCAAGAATGTAATATATAATCGTCAAATTCATTCATAATAATTAGGGGACTGACCCCGGAAGTATGATATAATGGCGATTCACTTTTATGGCATACAGGCACACATATACACACAATCTCACACACACACACTGGACCAACATTGTCCTTCAAGCGGGATAAATATAAATGCTAAAGTTTTTCATGCCAGATTGACATATTTTACATTGGAATACTAGCCGGATTAATATTAATAAATGATATGTTCCTTGGAGACCACAGAATGATCAAGCTATTGAGTAACAGCAGATCACAGAACATTGACAGCCATTTTACCAGCAGGTATAGCAAATTGTCATCTTTCACGTTCAACAACACACCAATCACATACGATAACAGGAGGCACAGCAGGTCAAAAACTATCCTACTGTAAGTCCAGGAAGGTGTTTCCACAACAGCAGAAATGTAAATCTATCATCCCTGGGTGGGCTCGAACCACCAACCTTTAGATTAACAGTCTAACGCGCTAACCAATTGCGCCACAGAGACCTGTAATTACATTGACCCTCAGCAGGGCAAAGTCACACGGAAGATCACTACAAGTCAGGAAGGGTCTGTTCACATCGCTACAATCTGAAAAATGTCATCCCTGGATGGGGTCAAAGCAACAACCTATAGATTGACAGTCCAACGCGGTAACAGATTGCGCTACAGAAGCTTGTGGTGGAATTGACCCTCAGCCAGCCAAAGGGAATCTCAATTCAAGTCCAGGATGTCGCTTCATGGAGCACTACAAACTGAAAACTCTCATCCCTGGGTTGGCTCAAACCACCAACCTTTAGCTTAACAGTCTAACGCGCTAACCAATTGCACAACAGAGACTTGTGGTGTATTTGACCCTGACAGTTGACCTCTGGCCATCCGTGATCTCATCCAACTGTACATGGAGTTTACGACACAACAACACTTTGTTCCAATGGTTGTGTCAAGGTGCAACGAAAGTGCCACAACATTTTCAAGGAAGTAGCCCTGTAGTTTTCTAACGTTTGTTAGCTTTTTGAATGTCCTTAAAAGGTCAAAAATGCAGAGCAATCTTCGTCAGCGCAACATTTTATTAAAAGGCATCTGGCAGGAGTAAATTCAGCCACAATAACAAATATCATTTGATAAATATATATCTTAAACCACTGCATTTTCAAGAATGTAATATATAATCGTCAAATTCATTCATAATAATTAGGGGACTGACCCCGGAAGTATGATATAATGGCGATTCACTTTTATGGCATACAGGCACACATATACACACAATCTCACACACACACACACACTGGACCAACATTGTCCTTCAAGCGGGATAAATATAAATGCTAAAGTTTTTCATGCCAGATTGACATATTTTACATTGGAATACTAGCCGGATTAATATTAATAAATGATATGTTCCTTGGAGATCACAGAATGATCAAGCTATTGAGTAACAGAAGATCACAGAACATTGACAGCCATTTTACCAGCAGGTATAGCAAATTGTCATCTTTCACGTTCAACAACACACCAATCACATACGATAACAGGAGGCACAGCAGGTCAAAAACTATCCTACTGTAAGTCCAGGAAGGTGTTTCCACAACAGCAGAAATGTAAATCTATCGTCCCTGGGTGGGCTCGAACCACCAACCTTTAGATTAACAGTCTAACGCGCTAACCAATTGCGCCACAGAGCCCTGTAATTACATTGACCCTCAGCAGGCCAAAGTCACACGGAAGATCACTACAAGTCAGGAAGGGTCTGTTCACATCGCTACAATCTGAAAAATGTCATCCCTGGATGGGGTCAAAGCAACAACCTATAGATTGACAGTCCAACGCGGTAACAGATTGCGCTACAGAAGCTTGTGGTGGAATTGACCCTCAGCCAGCCAAAGTCACAGGGAATCTCAATTCAAGTCCAGGATGTCGCTTCATGGAGCACTACAAACTGAAAACTCTCATCCCTGGGTTGGCTCAAACCACCAACCTTTAGCTTAACAGTCTAACGCGCTAACCAATTGCACAACAGAGACTTGTGGTGTATTTGACCCTGACAGTTGACCTCTGGCCATCCGTGATCTCATCCAACTGTACATGGAGTTTACGATACAACAACACTTTGTTCCAATGGTTGTGTCAAGGTGCAACGAAAGTGCCACAACATTTTCAAGGAAGTAGCCCTGTAGTTTTCTAACGTTTGTTAGCTTTTTGAATGTCCTTAAAAGGTCAAAAATGCAGAGCAATCTTCGTCAGCGCAACATTTTATTAAAAGGCATCTGGCAGGAGTAAATTCAGCCACAATAACAAATATTATTTGATAAATATATATCTTAAACCACTGCATTTTCAAGAATGTAATATATAATCGTCAAATTCATTCATAATAATTAGGGGACTGACCCCGGAAGCATGATATAATGGCGATTCACTTTTATGGCATACAGGCACACATATACACACAATCTCACACACACACACTGGACCAACATTGTCCTTCAAGCGGGATAAATATAAATGCTAAAGTTTTTCATGCCAGATTGACATATTTTACATTGGAATACTAGCCGGATTAATATTAATAAATGATATGTTCCTTGGAGACCACAGAATGATCAAGCTATTGAGTAACAGAAGATCACAGAACATTGACAGCCATTTTACCAGTAGGTATAGCAAATTGTCATCTTTCACGTTCAACAACACACCAATCACATAAGATAACAGAAGGCACAACAGGTCTAAAACCAGCCTACTGTAATTCCAGGAAGGTGTTTCCACAACAGCAGAAATGTAAAGCTAGCGTCCCTGGGTGGGCTTGAACCACCAACCTTTAGATTAACAGTCTAACGCGCTAACCAATTGCGACACAGAGACCTGTAATTACATTGACCCTCAGCAGGCCAAAGTCACACGGAAGATCACTACAAGTCAGGAAGGGTCTGTTCACATCGCTACAATCTGAAAAATGTCATCCCTGGATGGGGTCAAAGCACCAACCTATAGATTGACAGTCCAACGCGGTAACAGATTGCGCTACAGAAGCTTGTGGTGGAATTGACCCTCAGCCAGCCAAAGTCACAGGGAATCTCAATTCAAGTCCAGGATGTCGCTTCATGGAGCACTACAAACTGAAAACTCTCATCCCTGGGTTGGCTCAAACCACCAACCTTTAGCTTAACAGTCTAACGCGCTAACCAATTGCACAACAGAGACTTGTGGTGTATTTGACCCTGACAGTTGACCTCTGGCCATCCGTGATCTCATCCAACTGTACATGGAGTTTACGACACAACAACACTTTGTTCCAATGGTTGTGTCAAGGTGCAACGAAAGTGCCACAACATTTTCAAGGAAGTAGCCCTGTAGTTTTCTAACGTTTGTTAGCTTTTTGAATGTCCTTAAAAGGTCAAAAATAAAGAGCAATCTTCGTCAGCGCAACATTTTATTAAAAGGCATCTGGCAGGAGTAAATTCAGCCACAATCACAAATATCATTTGATAAATATATATCTTAAACCACTGCATTTTCAAGAATGTAATATATAATCGTCAAATTCATTCATAATAATTAGGGGACTGACCCCGGAAGTATGATATAATGGCGATTCACTTTTATGGCATACAGGCACACATATACACACAATCTCACACACACACACACACTGGACCAACATTGTCCTTCAAGCGGGATAAATATAAATGCTAAAGTTTTTCATGCCAGATTGACATATTTTACATTGGAATACTAGCCGGATTAATATTAATAAATGATATGTTCCTTGGAGACCACAGAATGATCAAGCTATTGAGTAACAGAAGATCACAGAACATTGACAGCCATTTTACCAGTAGGTATAGCAAATTGTCATCTTTCACGTTCAACAACACACCAATCACATAAGATAACAGAAGGCACAGCAGGTCTAAAACCAGCCTACTGTAATTCCAGGAAGGTGTTTCCACAACAGCAGAAATGTAAAGCTAGCGTCCCTGGGTGGGCTTGAACCACCAACCTTTAGATTAACAGTCTAACGCGCTAACCAATTGCGCCGCAGAGACCTGCAATTACATTGACCCTCAGCAGGCCAAAGTCACATGGAAGATCACTACAAGTCAGGAAGGGTCTGTTCACATCGCTACAATCTGAAAAATGTCATCCCTGGATGGGGTCAAAGCACCAACCTATAGATTGACAGTCCAACGCGGTAACAGATTGCGCTACAGAAGCTTGTGGTGGAATTGACCCTCAGCCAGCCAAAGTCACAGGGAATCTCAATTCAAGTCCAGGATGTCGCTTCATGGAGCACTACAAACTAAAAACTCTCATCCCTGGGTCGGCTCAAACCACCAACCTTTAGCTTAACAGTCTAACGCGCTAACCAATTGCACAACAGAGACTTGTGGTGTATTTGACCCTGACAGTTGACCTCTGGCCATCCGTGATCTCATCCAACTGTACATGGAGTTTACGATACAACAACACTTTGTTCCAATGGTTGTGTCAAGGTGCAACGAAAGTGCCACAACATTTTCAAGGAAGTAGCCCTGTAGTTTTCTAACGTTTGTTAGCTTTTTGAAGGTCCTTAAAAGGTCAAAAATGCCAAGCAATCTTCGTCAGCGCAACATTTTATTAAAAGGCATCTGGCAGGAGTAAATTCAGCCACAATCACAAATATCATTTGATAAATATATATCTTAAACCACTGCATTTTCAAGAATGTAATATATAATCGTCAAATTCATTCATAATAATTAGGGGACTGACCCCGGAAGTATGATATAATGGCGATTCACTTTTATGGCATACAGGCACACATATACACACAATCTCACACACACACACACACTGGACCAACATTGTCCTTCAAGCGGGATAAATATAAATGCTAAAGTTTTTCATGCCAGATTGACATATTTTACATTGGAATACTAGCCGGATTAATATTAATAAATGATATGTTCCTTGGAGACCACAGAATGATCAAGCTATTGAGTAACAGAAGATCACAGAACATTGACAGCCATTTTACCAGCAGGTATAGCAAATTGTCATCTTTCACGTTCAACAACACACCAATCACATACGATAACAGGAGGCACAGCAGGTCAAAAACTTTCCTACTGTAAGTCCAGGAAGGTGTTTCCACAACAGCAGAAATGTAAATCTATCGTCCCTGGGTGGGCTCGAACCACCAACCTTTAGATTAACAGTCTAACGCGCTAACCAATTGCGCCACAGAGACCTGTAATTACATTGACCCTCAGCAGGCCAAAGTCACACGGAAGATCACTACAAGTCAGGAAGGGTCTGTTCACATCGCTACAATCTGAAAAATGTCATCCCTGGATGGGGTCAAAGCACCAACCTATAGATTGACAGTCCAACGCGGTAACAGATTGCGCTACAGAAGCTTGTGGTGGAATTGACCCTCAGCCAGCCAAAGTCACAGGTAATCTCAATTCAAGTCCAGGATATCGCTTCATGGAGCACTACAAACTGAAAACTCTCATCCCTGGGTTGGCTCAAACCACCAACCTTTAGCCAAACAGTCTAACGCGCTAACCAATTGCACAACAGAGACTTGTGGTGTATTTGACCCTGACAGTTGACCTCTGGCCATCCGTGATCTCATCCAACTGTACATGGAGTTTACGATACAACAACACTTTGTTCCAATGGTTGTGTCAAGGTGCAACGAAAGTGCCACAACATTTTCAAGGAAGTAGCCCTGTAGTTTTCTAACGTTTGTTAGCTTTTTGAATGTCCTTAAAAGGTCAAAAATGCAGAGCAATCTTCGTCAGCGCAACATTTTATTAAAAGGCATCTGGCAGGAGTAAATTCAGCCACAATAACAAATATCATTTGATAAATATATATCTTAAACCACTGCATTTTCAAGAATGTAATATATAATCGTCAAATTCATTCATAATAATTAGGGGACTGACCCCGGAAGTATGATATAATGGCGATTCACTTTTATGGCATACAGGCACACATATACACACAATCTCACACACACACACACACTGGACCAACATTGTCCTTCAAGCGGGATAAATATAAATGCTAAAGTTTTTCATGCCAGATTGACATATTTTACATTGGAATACTAGCCGGATTAATATTAATAAATGATATGTTCCTTGGAGACCACAGAATGATCAAGCTATTGAGTAACAGAAGATCACAGAACATTGACAGCCATTTTACCAGTAGGTATAGCAAATTGTCATCTTTCACGTTCAACAAAACACCAATCACATAAGATAACAGGAGGCAAAGCAGGTCTAAAACCAGCCTACTGTAATTCCAGGAAGGTGTTTCCACAACAGCAGAAATGTAAATCTATCTTCCCTGGGTGGGCTCGAACCACCAACCTTTAGATTAACAGTCTAACGCGCTAACCAATTGCGCCGCAGAGACCTGCAATTACATTGACCCTCAGCAGGCCAAAGTCACATGGAAGATCACTACAAGTCAGGAAGGGTCTGTTCACATCGCTACAATCTGAAAAATGTCATCCCTGGATGGGGTCAAAGCACCAACCTATAGATTGACAGTCCAACGCGGTAACAGATTGCGCTACAGAAGCTTGTGGTGGAATTGACCCTCAGCCAGCCAAAGTCACAGGGAATCTCAATTCAAGTCCAGGATGTCGCTTCATGGAGCACTACAAACTAAAAACTCTCATCCCTGGGTCGGCTCAAACCACCAACCTTTAGCTTAACAGTCTAACGCGCTAACCAATTGCACAACAGAGACTTGTGGTGTATTTGACCCTGACAGTTGACCTCTGGCCATCCGTGATCTCATCCAACTGTACATGGAGTTTACGATACAACAACACTTTGTTCCAATGGTTGTGTCAAGGTGCAACGAAAGTGCCACAACATTTTCAAGGAAGTAGCCCTGTAGTTTTCTAACGTTTGTTAGCTTTTTGAAGGTCCTTAAAAGGTCAAAAATGCCAAGCAATCTTCGTCAGCGCAACATTTTATTAAAAGGCATCTGGCAGGAGTAAATTCAGCCAAAATCACAAATATCATTTGATAAATATATATCTTAAACCACTGCATTTTCAAGAATGTAATATATAATCGTCAAATTCATTCATAATAATTAGGGGACTGACCCCGGAAGTATGATATAATGGCGATTCACTTTTATGGCATACAGGCACACATATACACACAATCTCACACACACACACACACTGGACCAACATTGTCCTTCAAGCGGGATAAATATAAATGCTAAAGTTTTTCATGCCAGATTGACATATTTTACATTGGAATACTAGCCGGATTAATATTAATAAATGATATGTTCCTTGGAGACCACAGAATGATCAAGCTATTGAGTAACAGAAGATCACAGAACATTGACAGCCATTTTACCAGCAGGTATAGCAAATTGTCATCTTTCACGTTCAACAACACACCAATCACATACGATAACAGGAGGCACAGCAGGTCAAAAACTTTCCTACTGTAAGTCCAGGAAGGTGTTTCCACAACAGCAGAAATGTAAATCTATCGTCCCTGGGTGGGCTCGAACCACCAACCTTTAGATTAACAGTCTAACGCGCTAACCAATTGCGCCACAGAGACCTGTAATTACATTGACCCTCAGCAGGCCAAAGTCACACGGAAGACCACTACAAGTCAGGAAGGGTCTGTTCACATCGCTACAATCTGAAAAATGTCATCCCTGGATGGGGTCAAAGCACCAACCTATAGATTGACAGTCCAACGCGGTAACAGATTGCGCTACAGAAGCTTGTGGTGGAATTGACCCTCAGCCAGCCAAAGTCACAGGTAATCTCAATTCAAGTCCAGGATGTCGCTTCATGGAGCACTACAAACTGAAAACTCTCATCCCTGGGTTGGCTCAAACCACCAACCTTTAGCCAAACAGTCTAACGCGCTAACCAATTGCACAACAGAGACTTGTGGTGTATTTGACCCTGACAGTTGACCTCTGGCCATCCGTGATCTCATCCAACTGTACATGGAGTTTACGATACAACAACACTTTGTTCCAATGGTTGTGTCAAGGTGCAACGAAAGTGCCACAACATTTTCAAGGAAGTAGCCCTGTAGTTTTCTAACGTTTGTTAGCTTTTTGAATGTCCTTAAAAGGTCAAAAATGCAGAGCAATCTTCGTCAGCGCAACATTTTATTAAAAGGCATCTGGCAGGAGTAAATTCAGCCACAATAACAAATATCATTTGATAAATATATATCTTAAACCACTGCATTTTCAAGAATGTAATATATAATCGTCAAATTCATTCATAATAATTAGGGGACTGACCCCGGAAGTATGATATAATGGCGATTCACTTTTATGGCATACAGGCACACATATACACACAATCTCACACACACACACACACTGGACCAACATTGTCCTTCAAGCGGGATAAATATAAATGCTAAAGTTTTTCATGCCAGATTGACATATTTTACATTGGAATACTAGCCGGATTAATATTAATAAATGATATGTTCCTTGGAGACCACAGAATGATCAAGCTATTGAGTAACAGAAGATCACAGAACATTGACAGCCATTTTACCAGTAGGTATAGCAAATTGTCATCTTTCACGTTGAACAACACACCAATCACATACGATAACAGGAGGCACAGCAGGTCAAAAACTATCCTACTGTAAGTCCAGGAAGGTGTTTCCACAACAGCAGAAATGTAAACCTAACGTCCCTGGGTGGGCTCGAACCACCAACCTTTAGATTAACAGTCTAACGCGCTAACCAATTGCGCCACAGAGACCTGTATATACTTTGACCCTCAGCAGGCCAAAGTCACACGGAAGATCACTACAAGTCAGGAAGGGTCTGTTCACATCGCTACAATCTGAAAAATGTCATCCCTGGATGGAGTCAAAGCACCAACCTATAGATTGACAGTCCAACGCGGTAACAGATTGCGCTACAGAAGCTTGTGGTGGAATTGACCCTCAGCCAGCCAAAGTCACAGGGAATCTCAATTCAAGTCCAGGATGTCGCTTCATGGAGCACTACAAACTGAAAACTCTCATCCCTGGGTCGGCTCAAACCACCAACCTTTAGCTTAACAGTCTAACGCGCTAACCAATTGCACAACAGAGACTTGTGGTGTATTTGACCCTGACAGTTGACCTCTGGCCATCCGTGATCTCATCCAACTGTACATGGAGTTTACGATACAACAACACTTTGTTCCAATGGTTGTGTCAAGGTCCAACGAAAGTGCCACAACATTTTCAAGGAAGTAGCCCTGTAGTTTTCTAACGTTTGTTAGCTTTTTGAATGTCCTTAAAAGGTCAAAAATGCAGAGCAATCTTCGTCAGCGCAACATTTTATTAAAAGGCATCTGGCAGGAGTAAATTCAGCCACAATCACAAATATCATTTGATAAATATATATCTTAAACCACTGCATTTTCAAGAATGTAATATATAATCGTCAAATTCATTCATAATAATTAGGGGACTGACCCCGGAAGTATGATATAATGGCGATTCACTTTTATGGCATACAGGCATACAGGCACACATATACACACAATCTCACACACACACACACACTGGACCAACATTGTCCTTCAAGCGGGATAAATATAAATGCTAAAGTTTTTCATGCCAGATTGACATATTTTACATTGGAATACTAGCCGGATTAATATTAATAAATGATATGTTCCTTGGAGACCACAGAATGATCAAGCTATTGAGTAACAGAAGATCACAGAACATTGACAGCCATTTTACCAGCAGGTATAGCAAATTGTCATCTTTCACGTTGAACAACACACCAATCACATACGATAACAGGAGGCACAGCAGGTCAAAAACTATCCTACTGTAAGTCCAGGAAGGTGTTTCCACAACAGCAGAAATGTAAACCTAACGTCCCTGGGTGGGCTCGAACCACCAACCTTTAGATTAACAGTCTAACGCGCTAACCAATTGCGCCACAGAGACCTGTATATACTTTGACCCTCAGCAGGCCAAAGTCACACGGAAGATCACTACAAGTCAGGAAGGGTCTGTTCACATCGCTACAATCTGAAAAATGTCATCCCTGGATGGGGTCAAAGCACCAACCTATAGATTGACAGTCCAACGCGGTAACAGATTGCGCTACAGAAGCTTGTGGTGGAATTGACCCTCAGCCAGCCAAAGTCACAGGGAATCTCAATTCAAGTCCAGGATGTCGCTTCATGGAGCACTACAAACTGAAAACTCTCATCCCTGGGTCGGCTCAAACCACCAACCTTTAGCTTAACAGTCTAACGCGCTAACCAATTGCACAACAGAGACTTGTGGTGTATTTGACCCTGACAGTTGACCTCTGGCCATCCGTGATCTCATCCAACTGTACATGGAGTTTACGATACAACAACACTTTGTTCCAATGGTTGTGTCAAGGTCCAACGAAAGTGCCACAACATTTTCAAGGAAGTAGCCCTGTAGTTTTCTAACGTTTGTTAGCTTTTTGAATGTCCTTAAAAGGTCAAAAATGCAGAGCAATCTTCGTCAGCGCAACATTTTATTAAAAGGCATCTGGCAGGAGTAAATTCAGCCACAATCACAAATATCATTTGATAAATATATATCTTAAACCACTGCATTTTCAAGAATGTAATATATAATCGTCAAATTCATTCATAATAATTAGGGGACTGACCCCGGAAGTATGATATAATGGCGATTCACTTTTATGGCATACAGGCATACAGGCACACATATACACACAATCTCACACACACACACACACTGGACCAACATTGTCCTTCAAGCGGGATAAATATAAATGCTAAAGTTTTTCATGCCAGATTGACATATTTTACATTGGAATACTAGCCGGATTAATATTAATAAATGATATGTTCCTTGGAGACCACAGAATGATCAAGCTATTGAGTAACAGAAGATCACAGAACATTGACAGCCATTTTACCAGCAGGTATAGCAAATTGTCATCTTTCACGTTGAACAACACACCAATCACATACGATAACAGGAGGCACAGCAGGTCAAAAACTATCCTACTGTAAGTCCAGGAAGGTGTTTCCACAACAGCAGAAATGTAAACCTAACGTCCCTGGGTGGGCTCGAACCACCAACCTTTAGATTAACAGTCTAACGCGCTAACCAATTGCGCCACAGAGACCTGTATATACTTTGACCCTCAGCAGGCCAAAGTCACACGGAAGATCACTACAAGTCAGGAAGGGTCTGTTCACATCGCTACAATCTGAAAAATGTCATCCCTGGATGGGGTCAAAGCACCAACCTATAGATTGACAGTCCAACGCGGTAACAGATTGCGCTACAGAAGCTTGTGGTGGAATTGACCCTCAGCCAGCCAAAGTCACAGGGAATCTCAATTCAAGTCCAGGATGTCGCTTCATGGAGCACTACAAACTGAAAACTCTCATCCCTGGGTCGGCTCAAACCACCAACCTTTAGCTTAACAGTCTAACGCGCTAACCAATTGCACAACAGAGACTTGTGGTGTATTTGACCCTGACAGTTGACCTCTGGCCATCCGTGATCTCATCCAACTGTACATGGAGTTTACGATACAACAACACTTTGTTCCAATGGTTGTGTCAAGGTCCAACGAAAGTGCCACAACATTTTCAAGGAAGTAGCCCTGTAGTTTTCTAACGTTTGTTAGCTTTTTGAATGTCCTTAAAAGGTCAAAAATGCAGAGCAATCTTCGTCAGCGCAACATTTTATTAAAAGGCATCTGGCAGGAGTAAATTCAGCCACAATCACAAATATCATTTGATAAATATATATCTTAAACCACTGCATTTTCAAGAATGTAATATATAATCGTCAAATTCATTCATAATAATTAGGGGACTGACCCCGGAAGTATGATATAATGGCGATTCACTTTTATGGCATACAGGCACACATATACACACAATCTCACACACACACACACACTGGACCAACATTGTCCTTCAAGCGGGATAAATATAAATGCTAAAGTTTTTCATGCCAGATTGACATATTTTACATTGGAATACTAGCCGGATTAATATTAATAAATGATATGTTCCTTGGAGACCACAGAATGATCAAGCTATTGAGTAACAGAAGATCACAGAACATTGACAGCCATTTTACCAGTAGGTATAGCAAATTGTCATCTTTCACGTTCAACAACACACCAATCACATAAGATAACAGGAGGCAAAGCAGGTCTAAAACCAGCCTACTGTAATTCCAGGAAGGTGTTTCCACAACAGCAGAAATGTAAATCTATCTTCCCTGGGTGGGCTCGAACCACCAACCTTTAGATTAACAGTCTAACGCGCTAACCAATTGCGCCACAGAGACCTGTAAATACTTTGACCCTCAGCAGGCCAAAGTCACACGGAAGATCACTACAAGTCAGGAAGGGTCTGTTCACATCGCTACAATCTGAAAAATGTCATCCCTGGATGGGGTCAAAGCACCAACCTATAGATTGACAGTCCAACGCGGTAACAGATTGCGCTACAGAAGCTTGTGGTGGAATTGACCCTCAGCCAGCCAAAGTCACAGGTAATCTCAATTCAAGTCCAGGATGTCGCTTCATGGAGCACTACAAACTGAAAACTCTCATCCCTGGGTTGGCTCAAACCACCAACCTTTAGCCAAACAGTCTAACGCGCTAACCAATTGCACAACAGAGACTTGTGGTGTATTTGACCCTGACAGTTGACCTCTGGCCATCCGTGATCTCATCCAACTGTACATGGAGTTTACGATACAACAACACTTTGTTCCAATGGTTGTGTCAAGGTGCAACGAAAGTGCCACAACATTTTCAAGGAAGTAGCCCTGTAGTTTTCTAACGTTTGTTAGCTTTTTGAATGTCCTTAAAAGGTCAAAAATGCAGAGCAATCTTCGTCAGCGCAACATTTTATTAAAAGGCATCTGGCAGGAGTAAATTCAGCCACAATAACAAATATCATTTGATAAATATATATCTTAAACCACTGCATTTTCAAGAATGTAATATATAATCGTCAAATTCATTCATAATAATTAGGGGACTGACCCCGGAAGTATGATATAATGGCGATTCACTTTTATGGCATACAGGCACACATATACACACAATCTCACACACACACACACACTGGACCAACATTGTCCTTCAAGCGGGATAAATATAAATGCTAAAGTTTTTCATGCCAGATTGACATATTTTACATTGGAATACTAGCCGGATTAATATTAATAAATGATATGTTCCTTGGAGACCACAGAATGATCAAGCTATTGAGTAACAGAAGATCACAGAACATTGACAGCCATTTTACCAGTAGGTATAGCAAATTGTCATCTTTCACGTTCAACAACACACCAATCACATAAGATAACAGGAGGCAAAGCAGGTCTAAAACCAGCCTACTGTAATTCCAGGAAGGTGTTTCCACAACAGCAGAAATTTCAATCTATCTTCCCTGGGTGGGCTCGAACCACCAACCTTTAGATTAACAGTCTAACGCGCTAACCAATTGCACCACAGAGACCTGTAAATACTTTGACCATCAGCAGGCCAAAGTCACACGGAAGATCACTACAAGTCAGGAAGGGTCTGTTCACATCGCTACAATCTGAAAAATGTCATCCCTGGATGGGGTCAAAGCACCAACCTATAGATTGACAGTCCAACGCGGTAACAGATTGCGCTACAGAAGCTTGTGGTGGAATTGACCCTCAGCCAGCCAAAGTCACAGGGAATCTCAATTCAAGTCCAGGATGTCGCTTCATGGAGCACTACAAACTGAAAACTCTCATCCCTGGGTCGGCTCAAACCACCAACCTTTAGCTTAACAGTCTAACGCGCTAACCAATTGCACAACAGAGACTTGTGGTGTATTTGACCCTGACAGTTGACCTCTGGCCATCCGTGATCTCATCCAACTGTACATGGAGTTTACGATACAACAACACTTTGTTCCAATGGTTGTGTCAAGGTCCAACGAAAGTGCCACAACATTTTCAAGGAAGTAGCCCTGTAGTTTTCTAACGTTTGTTAGCTTTTTGAATGTCCTTAAAAGGTCAAAAATGCAGAGCAATCTTCGTCAGCGCAACATTTTATTAAAAGGCATCTGGCAGGAGTAAATTCAGCCACAATCACAAATATCATTTGATAAATATATATCTTAAACCACTGCATTTTCAAGAATGTAATATATAATCGTCAAATTCATTCATAATAATTAGGGGACTGACCCCGGAAGTATGATATAATGGCGATTCACTTTTATGGCATACAGGCACACATATACACACAATCTCACACACACACACACACTGGACCAACATTGTCCTTCAAGCGGGATAAATATAAATGCTAAAGTTTTTCATGCCAGATTGACATATTTTACATTGGAATACTAGCCGGATTAATATTAATAAATGATATGTTCCTTGGAGACCACAGAATGATCAAGCTATTGAGTAACAGAAGATCACAGAACATTGACAGCCATTTTACCAGCAGGTATAGCAAAGTGTCATCTTTCACGTTGAACAACACACCAATCACATACGATAACAGGAGGCACAGCAGGTCAAAAACTATCCTACTGTAAGTCCAGGAAGGTGTTTCCACAACAGCAGAAATGTAAACCTAACGTCCCTGGGTGGGCTCGAACCACCAACCTTTAGATTAACAGTCTAACGCGCTAACCAATTGCGCCACAGAGACCTGTAATTACATTGACCCTCAGCAGGCCAAAGTCACACGGAAGATCACTACAAGTCAGGAAGGGTCTGTTCACATCGCTACAATCTGAAAAATGTCATCCCTGGATGGGGTCAAAGCACCAACCTATAGATTGACAGTCCAACGCGGTAACAGATTGCGCTACAGAAGCTTGTGGTGGAATTGACCCTCAGCCAGCCAAAGTCACAGGGAATCTCAATTCAAGTCCAGGATGTCGCTTCATGGAGCACTACAAACTGAAAACTCTCATCCCTGGGTCGGCTCAAACCACCAACCTTTAGCTTAACAGTCTAACGCGCTAACCAATTGCACAACAGAGACTTTTGTGGTGTATTTGACCCTGACAGTTGACCTCTGGCCATCCGTGATCTCATCCAACTGTACATGGAGTTTACGATACAACAACACTTTGTTCCAATGGTTGTGTCAAGGTGCAACGAAAGTGCCACAACATTTTCAAGGAAGTAGCCCTGTAGTTTTCTAACGTTTGTTAGCTTTTTGAATGTCCTTAAAAGGTCAAAAATGCAGAGCAATCTTCGTCAGCGCAACATTTTATTAAAAGGCATCTGGCAGGAGTAAATTCAGCCACAATAACAAATATCATTTGATAAATATATATCTTAAACCACTGCATTTTCAAGAATGTAATATATAATCGTCAAATTCATTCATAATAATTAGGGGACTGACCCCGGAAGTATGATATAATGGCGATTCACTTTTATGGCATACAGGCACACATATACACACAATCTCACACACACACACACACTGGACCAACATTGTCCTTCAAGCGGGATAAATATAAATGCTAAAGTTTTTCATGCCAGATTGACATATTTTACATTGGAATACTAGCCGGATTAATATTAATAAATGATATGTTCCTTGGAGACCACAGAATGATCAAGCTATTGAGTAACAGAAGATCACAGAACATTGACAGCCATTTTACCAGTAGGTATAGCAAATTGTCATCTTTCACGTTCAACAACACACCAATCACATAAGATAACAGGAGGCAAAGCAGGTCTAAAACCAGCCTACTGTAATTCCAGGAAGGTGTTTCCACAACAGCAGAAATGTAAATCTATCTTCCCTGGGTGGGCTCGAACCACCAACCTTTAGATTAACAGTCTAACGCGCTAACCAATTGCGCCACAGAGACCTGTAAATACTTTGACCCTCAGCAGGCCAAAGTCACACGGAAGATCACTACAAGTCAGGAAGGGTCTGTTCACATCGCTTCAATCTGAAAAATGTCATCCCTGGATGGGGTCAAAGCACCAACCTATAGATTGACAGTCCAACGCGGTAACAGATTGCGCTACAGAAGCTTGTGGTGGAATTGACCCTCAGCCAGCCAAAGTCACAGGGAATCTCAATTCAAGTCCAGGATGTCGCTTCATGGAGCACTACAAACTGAAAACTCTCATCCCTGGGTCGGCTCAAACCACCAACCTTTAGCTTAACAGTCTAACGCGCTAACCAATTGCACAACAGAGACTTGTGGTGTATTTGACCCTGACAGTTGACCTCTGGCCATCCGTGATCTCATCCAACTGTACATGGAGTTTACGATACAACAACACTTTGTTCCAATGGTTGTGTCAAGGTCCAACGAAAGTGCCACAACATTTTCAAGGAAGTAGCCCTGTAGTTTTCTAACGTTTGTTAGCTTTTTGAATGTCCTTAAAAGGTCAAAAATGCAGAGCAATCTTCGTCAGCGCAACATTTTATTAAAAGGCATCTGGCAGGAGTAAATTCAGCCACAATCACAAATATCATTTGATAAATATATATCTTAAACCACTGCATTTTCAAGAATGTAATATATAATCGTCAAATTCATTCATAATAATTAGGGGACTGACCCCGGAAGTATGATATAATGGCGATTCACTTTTATGGCATACAGGCACACATATACACACAATCTCACACACACACACACACTGGACCAACATTGTCCTTCAAGCGGGATAAATATAAATGCTAAAGTTTTTCATGCCAGATTGACATATTTTACATTGGAATACTAGCCGGATTAATATTAATAAATGATATGTTCCTTGGAGACCACAGAATGATCAAGCTATTGAGTAACAGAAGATCACAGAACATTGACAGCCATTTTACCAGCAGGTATAGCAAAGTGTCATCTTTCACGTTGAACAACACACCAATCACATACGATAACAGGAGGCACAGCAGGTCAAAAACTATCCTACTGTAAGTCCAGGAAGGTGTTTCCACAAGAGCAGAAATGTAAACCTAACGTCCCTGGGTGGGCTCGAACCACCAACCTTTAGATTAACAGTCTAACGCGCTAACCAATTGCGCCACAGAGACCTGTAATTACATTGACCCTCAGCAGGCCAAAGTCACACGGAAGATCACTACAAGTCAGGAAGGGTCTGTTCACATCGCTACAATCTGAAAAATGTCATCCCTGGATGGGGTCAAAGCACCAACCTATAGATTGACAGTCCAACGCGGTAACAGATTGCGCTACAGAAGCTTGTGGTGGAATTGACCCTCAGCCAGCCAAAGTCACAGGTAATCTCAATTCAAGTCCAGGATGTCGCTTCATGGAGCACTACAAACTGAAAACTCTCATCCCTGGGTTGGCTCAAACCACCAACCTTTAGCCAAACAGTCTAACGCGCTAACCAATTGCACAACAGAGACTTGTGGTGTATTTGACCCTGACAGTTGACCTCTGGCCATCCGTGATCTCATCCAACTGTACATGGAGTTTACGATACAACAACACTTTGTTCCAATGGTTGTGTCAAGGTGCAACGAAAGTGCCACAACATTTTCAAGGAAGTAGCCCTGTAGTTTTCTAACGTTTGTTAGCTTTTTGAATGTCCTTAAAAGGTCAAAAATGCAGAGCAATCTTCGTCAGCGCAACATTTTATTAAAAGGCATCTGGCAGGAGTAAATTCAGCCACAATAACAAATATCATTTGATAAATATATATCTTAAACCACTGCATTTTCAAGAATGTAATATATAATCGTCAAATTCATTCATAATAATTAGGGGACTGACCCCGGAAGTATGATATAATGGCGATTCACTTTTATGGCATACAGGCACACATATACACACAATCTCACACACACACACACACTGGACCAACATTGTCCTTCAAGCGGGATAAATATAAATGCTAAAGTTTTTCATGCCAGATTGACATATTTTACATTGGAATACTAGCCGGATTAATATTAATAAATGATATGTTCCTTGGAGACCACAGAATGATCAAGCTATTGAGTAACAGAAGATCACAGAACATTGACAGCCATTTTACCAGTAGGTATAGCAAATTGTCATCTTTCACGTTCAACAACACACCAATCACATAAGATACCAGGAGGCAAAGCAGGTCTAAAACCAGCCTACTGTAATTCCAGGAAGGTGTTTCCACAACAGCAGAAATGTAAATCTATCTTCCCTGGGTGGGCTCGAACCACCAACCTTTAGAAAAACAGTCTAACGCGCTAACCAATTTCGCCACAGAGACCTGTAAATACTTTGACCCTCAGCAGGCCAAAGTCACACGGAAGATCACTACAAGTCAGGAAGGGTCTGTTCACATCGCTACAATCTGAAAAATGTCATCCCTGGATGGGGTCAAAGCACCAACCTATAGATTGACAGTCCAACGCGGTAACAGATTGCGCTACAGAAGCTTGTGGTGGAATTGACCCTCAGCCAGCCAAAGTCACAGGGAATCTCAATTCAAGTCCAGGATGTCGCTTCATGGAGCACTACAAACTGAAAACTCTCATCCCTGGGTCGGCTCAAACCACCAACCTTTAGCTTAACAGTCTAACGCGCTAACCAATTGCACAACAGAGACTTGTGGTGTATTTGACCCTGACAGTTGACCTCTGGCCATCCGTGATCTCATCCAACTGTACATGGAGTTTACGATACAACAACACTTTGTTCCAATGGTTGTGTCAAGGTGCAACGAAAGTGCCACAACATTTTCAAGGAAGTAGCCCTGTAGTTTTCTAACGTTTGTTAGCTTTTTGAATGTCCTTAAAAGGTCAAAAATGCAGAGCAATCTTCGTCAGCGCAACATTTTATTAAAAGGCATCTGGCAGGAGTAAATTCAGCCACAATAACAAATATCATTTGATAAATATATATCTTAAACCACTGCATTTTCAAGAATGTAATATATAATCGTCAAATTCATTCATAATAATTAGGGGACTGACCCCGGAAGTATGATATAATGGCGATTCACTTTTATGGCATACAGGCACACATATACACACAATCTCACACACACACACACACTGGACCAACATTGTCCTTCAAGCGGGATAAATATAAATGCTAAAGTTTTTCATGCCAGATTGACATATTTTACATTGGAATACTAGCCGGATTAATATTAATAAATGATATGTTCCTTGGAGATCACAGAATGATCAAGCTATTGAGTAACAGAAGATCACAGAACATTGACAGCCATTTTACCAGTAGGTATAGCAAATTGTCATCTTTCACGTTCAACAACACACCAATCACATAAGATAACAGGAGGCAAAGCAGGTCTAAAACCAGCCTACTGTAATTCCAGGAAGGTGTTTCCACAACAGCAGAAATTTAAATCTATCTTCCCTGGGTGGGCTCGAACCACCAACCTTTAGATTAACAGTCTAACGCGCTAACCATTTGCGCCACAGAGACCTGTAAATACTTTGACCCTCAGCAGGCCAAAGTCACACGGAAGATCACTACAAGTCAGGAAGGGTCTGTTCACATCGCTACAATCTGAAAAATGTCATCCCTGGATGGGGTCAAAGCACCAACCTATAGATTGACAGTCCAACGCGGTAACAGATTGCGCTACAGAAGCTTGTGGTGGAATTGACACTCAGCCAGCCAAAGTCACAGGGAATCTCAATTCAAGTCCAGGATGTCGCTTCATGGAGCACTACAAACTGAAAACTCTCATCCCTGGGTTGGCTCAAACCACCAACCTTTAGCTTAACAGTCTAACGCGCTAACCAATTGCACAACAGAGACTTGTGGTGTATTTGACCCTGACAGTTGACCTCTGGCCATCCGTGATCTCATCCAACTGTACATGGAGTTTACGATACAACAACACTTTGTTCCAATGGTTGTGTCAAGGTGCAACGAAAGTGCCACAACATTTTCAAGGAAGTAGCCCTGTAGTTTTCTAACGTTTGTTAGCTTTTTGAATGTCCTTAAAAGGTCAAAAATGCAGAGCAATCTTCGTCAGCGCAACATTTTATTAAAAGGCATCTGGCAGGAGTAAATTCAGCCACAATAACAAATATCATTTGATAAATATATATCTTAAACCACTGCATTTTCAAGAATGTAATATATAATCGTCAAATTCATTCATAATAATTAGGGGACTGACCCCGGAAGTATGATATAATGGCGATTCACTTTTATGGCATACAGGCACACATATACACACAATCTCACACACACACACACACTGGACCAACATTGTCCTTCAAGCGGGATAAATATAAATGCTAAAGTTTTTCATGCCAGATTGACATATTTTACATTGGAATACTAGCCGGATTAATATTAATAAATGATATGTTCCTTGGAGACCACAGAATGATCAAGCTATTGAGTAACAGAAGATCACAGAACATTGACAGCCATTTTACCAGTAGGTATAGCAAATTGTCATCTTTCACGTTCAACAACACACCAATCACATAAGATAACAGGAGGCAAAGCAGGTCTAAAACCAGCCTACTGTAATTCCAGGAAGGTGTTTCCACAACAGCAGAAATGTAAATCTATCTTCCCTGGGTGGGCTCGAACCACCAACCTTTAGATTAACAGTCTAACGCGCTAACCAATTGCGCCACAGAGACCTGTAAATACTTTGACCCTCAGCAGGCCAAAGTCACACGGAAGATCACTACAAGTCAGGAAGGGTCTGTTCACATCGCTACAATCTGAAAAATGTCATCCCTGGATGGGGTCAAAGCACCAACCTATAGATTGACAGTCCAACGCGGTAACAGATTGCGCTACAGAAGCTTGTGGTGGAATTGACCCTCAGCCAGCCAAAGTCACAGGGAATCTCAATTCAAGTCCAGGATGTCGCTTCATGGAGCACTACAAACTGAAAACTCTTATCCCTGGGTCGGCTCAAACCACCAACCTTTAGCTTAACAGTCTAACGCGCTAACCAATTGCACAACAGAGACTTGTGGTGTATTTGACCCTGACAGTTGACCTCTGGCCATCCGTGATCTCATCCAACTGTACATGGAGTTTACGATACAACAACACTTTGTTCCAATGGTTGTGTCAAGGTCCAACGAAAGTGCCACAACATTTTCAAGGAAGTAGCCCTGTAGTTTTCTAACGTTTGTTAGCTTTTTGAATGTCCTTAAAAGGTCAAAAATGCAGAGCAATCTTCGTCAGCGCAACATTTTATTAAAAGGCATCTGGCAGGAGTAAATTCAGCCACAATAACAAATATCATTTGATAAATATATATCTTAAACCACTGCATTTTCAAGAATGTAATATATAATCGTCAAATTCATTCATAATAATTAGGGGACTGACCCCGGAAGTATGATATAATGGCGATTCACTTTTATGGCATACAGGCACACATATACACACAATCTCACACACACACACACACTGGACCAACATTGTCCTTCAAGCGGGATAAATATAAATGCTAAAGTTTTTCATGCCAGATTGACATATTTTACATTGGAATACTAGCCGGATTAATATTAATAAATGATATGTTCCTTGGAGACCACAGAATGATCAAGCTATTGAGTAACAGAAGATCACAGAACATTGACAGCCATTTTACCAGTAGGTATAGCAAATTGTCATCTTTCACGTTCAACAACACACCAATCACATAAGATAACAGGAGGCAAAGCAGGTCTAAAACCAGCCTACTGTAATTCCAGGAAGGTGTTTCCACAACAGCAGAAATGTAAATCTATCTTCCCTGGGTGGGCTCGAACCACCAACCTTTAGATTAACAGTCTAACGCGCTAACCAATTGCGCCACAGAGACCTGTAAATACTTTGACCCTCAGCAGGCCAAAGTCACACGGAAGATCACTACAAGTCAGGAAGGGTCTGTTCACATCGCTACAATCTGAAAAATGTCATCCCTGGATGGGGTCAAAGCACCAACCTATAGATTGACAGTCCAACGCGGTAACAGATTGCGCTACAGAAGCTTGTGGTGGAATTGACCCTCAGCCAGCCAAAGTCACAGGGAATCTCAATTCAAGTCCAGGATGTCGCTTCATGGAGCACTACAAACTGAAAACTCTCATCCCTGGGTCGGCTCAAACCACCAACCTTTAGCTTAACAGTCTAACGCGCTAACCAATTGCACAACAGAGACTTGTGGTGTATTTGACCCTGACAGTTGACCTCTGGCCATCCGTGATCTCATCCAACTGTACATGGAGTTTACGATACAACAACACTTTGTTCCAATGGTTGTGTCAAGGTGCAACGAAAGTGCCACAACATTTTCAAGGAAGTAGCCCTGTAGTTTTCTAACGTTTGTTAGCTTTTTGAATGTCCTTAAAAGGTCAAAAATGCAGAGCAATCTTCGTCAGCGCAACATTTTATTAAAAGGCATCTTGCAGGAGTAAATTCAGCCACAATCACAAATATCATTTGATAAATATATATCTTAAACCACTGCATTTTCAAGAATGTAATATATAATCGTCAAATTCATTCATAATAATTAGGGGACTGACCCCGGAAGTATGATATAATGGCGATTCACTTTTATGGCATACAGGCACACATATACACACAATCTCACACACACACACACACTGGACCAACATTGTCCTTCAAGCGGGATAAATATAAATGCTAAAGTTTTTCATGCCAGATTGACATATTTTACATTGGAATACTAGCCGGATTAATATTAATAAATGATATGTTCCTTGGAGACCACAGAATGATCAAGCTATTGAGTAACAGAAGATCACAGAACATTGACAGCCATTTTACCAGTAGGTATAGCAAATTGTCATCTTTCACGTTCAACAACACACCAATCACATAAGATAACAGGAGGCAAAGCAGGTCTAAAACCAGCCTACTGTAATTCCAGGAAGGTGTTTCCACAACAGCAGAAATGTAAATCTATCTTCCCTGGGTGGGCTCGAACCACCAACCTTTAGATTAACAGTCTAACGCGCTAACCAATTGCGCCACAGAGACCTGTAAATACTTTGACCCTCAGCAGGCCAAAGTCACACGGAAGATCACTACAAGTCAGGAAGGGTCTGTTCACATCGCTACAATCTGAAAAATGTCATCCCTGGATGGGGTCAAAGCACCAACCTATAGATTGACAGTCCAACGCGGTAACAGATTGCGCTACAGAAGCTTGTGGTGGAATTGACCCTCAGCCAGCCAAAGTCACAGGGAATCTCAATTCAAGTCCAGGATGTCGCTTCATGGAGCACTACAAACTGAAAACTCTCATCCCTGGGTCGGCTCAAACCACCAACCTTTAGCTTAACAGTCTAACGCGCTAACCAATTGCACAACAGAGACTTGTGGTGTATTTGACCCTGACAGTTGACCTCTGGCCATCCGTGATCTCATCCAACTGTACATGGAGTTTACGATACAACAACACTTTGTTCCAATGGTTGTGTCAAGGTGCAACGAAAGTGCCACAACATTTTCAAGGAAGTAGCCCTGTAGTTTTCTAACGTTTGTTAGCTTTTTGAATGTCCTTAAAAGGTCAAAAATGCAGAGCAATCTTCGTCAGCGCAACATTTTATTAAAAGGCATCTGGCAGGAGTAAATTCAGCCATAATCACAAATATCATTTGATAAATATATATCTTAAACCACTGCATTTTCAAGAATGTAATATATAATCGTCAAATTCATTCATAATAATTAGGGGACTGACCCCGGAAGTATGATATAATGGCGATTCACTTTTATGGCATACAGGCACACATATACACACAATCTCACACACACACATACACTGGACCAACATTGTCCTTCAAGCGGGATAAATATAAATGCTAAAGTTTTTCATGCCAGATTGACATATTTTACATTGGAATACTAGCCGGATTAATATTAATAAATGATATGTTCCTTGGAGACCACAAAATGATCAAGCTATTGAGTAACAGAAGATCACAGAACATTGACAGCCATTTTACCAGTAGGTATAGCAAATTGTCATCTTTCACGTTCAACAACACACCAATCACATAAGATAACAGGAGGCAAAGCAGGTCTAAAACCAGCCTACTGTAATTCCAGGAAGGTATTTCCACAACAGCAGAAATGTAAATCTATCTTCCCTGGGTGGGCTCGAACCACCAACCTTTAGATTAACAGTCTAACGCGCTACCCAATTGCGCCACAGAGACCTGTAAATACATTGACCCTCAGCAGGCCAAAGACACATGGAAGATCACTACAAGTCAGGAAGGGTCTGTTCACGTCGCTACAATCTGAAAAATGTCATCCCTGGGTGGGGTCGAAGCACCAACCTTTAAATTGACAGTCTAACGCGCTGACCAATTGCTTCACAGAGACTTGTGGTGTGTTTGACCCTGACACTTGACCTCTGGCCATCTGTGATCTCATCCAACTGTACATGGAGTTTTCGACAAAATGACACTTTGTTCCAATGGTTGTGTCAACGTGCAACGAAACTGCCGCAACAGTTTCAAGGAATTGTGCCACAGAGAGTAGTGGTTATAATGACCCTCAGCAGCCCAAAGTCACATGGAAGATCACTACAAGTCAGGAAGGGTCTGTTCACATCGCTACAATCTGAAAAATGTCATCCCTGGATGGGGTCAAAGCACCAACCTTTAGATTGACAGCCCACGCGGTAACAGATTGCGCTACAGAAGCTTGTGGTGGAATTGACCCTCAGCCAGCCAAAGTCACAGGGAATCTCAATTCAAGTCCAGGATGTCGCTTCATGGAGCACTACAAACTGAAAACTCTCATCCCTGGGTCGGCTCAAACCACCAACCTTTAGCTTAACAGTCTAACGTGCTAACCAATTGCACAACAGAGACTTGTGGTGTATTTGACCCTGACAGTTGACCTCTGGCCATCCGTGATCTCATCCAACTGTACATGGAGTTTACGACACAACAACACTTTGTTCCAATGGTTGTGTCAAGGTGCAACGAAAGTGCCACAACATTTTCAAGGAAGTAGCCCTGTAGTTTTCTAACGTTTGTTAGCTTTTTGAATGGCCTTAAAAGGGCAAAAATGCCGAGCAATCTTCGTCAGCGCAACATTTTATTTAAAGGCATCTGGCAGGAGTAAATTCAGCCACAATCACGGATATCATTTGATAAATATATATCTTAAACCACTGCATTTTCAAGAATGTAATATATAATCGTCAAATTCATTCATAATAATTAGGGGACTGACTCCGGAAGTATGATATAATGGCGAGTCACTTTCATGGCATAAAGGCACACATATACACACAATCACACACACACACACACTGGACCAACATTGTCCTTCAAGCGAGATAAATATAAATGCTAAAGTTTTTCATGCCAGATTGACATATTTTACATTGGAATACTAGCCGGATTAATATTAATAAATTATATTTTCCTTGGAGACCACAGAATGATCAAGCTATTGAGTAACAGAAGATCACAGAACATTGACAGCCATTTTACCAGTAGGTATAGCAAATTGTCATCTTTCACGTTCAACAACACACCAATCAAATAAGATAACAGGAGGCACAGCAGGTCAAAAACTAGCCTACTGTAAGTCCAGGAAGGTGTTTCCACAACAGCAGAAATATGAGGCTAGCGTCCCTGGGTGGGCTCAAACCACCAACCTTTAGATTAACAGTCTAACGCGCTAACCAATTGCGCCACAGAGACTTGAAATTACAATGACCCTCAGCAGGCCAAAGTCACATGGAAGATCACTACAAGTCAGGAAGGGTCTGTTCACGTCGCTACAATCTGAAAAATGTCATCCCTGGGTGGGGTCGAAGCACCAACCTTTAAATTGACAGTCTAACGCGCTGACCAATTGCTTCACAGAGACTTGTGGTGTGTTTGACCCTGACAATTGACCTCTGGCCATCTGTGATCTCATCCAACTGTACATGGAGTTTTCGACAAAATGACACTTTGTTCCAATGGTTGTGTCAACGTGCAACGAAACTGCCGCAACAGTTTCAAGGAATTGTGCCACAGAGAGTAGTGGTTATAATGACCCTCAGCAGCCCAAAGTCACATGGAAGATCACTACAAGTCAGGAAGGGTCTGTTCACATCGCTACAATCTGAAAAATGTCATCCCTGGATGGGGTCAAAGCACCAACCTTTAGATTGACAGCCCACGCGGTAACAGATTGCGCTACAGAAGCTTGTGGTGGAATTGACCCTCAGCCAGCCAAAGTCACAGGGAATCTCAATTCAAGTCCAGGAAGTCGCTTCATGGAGCACTACAAACTGAAAACTCTCATCCCTGGGTCGGCTCAAACCACCAACCTTTAGCTTAACAGTCTAACGCGCTAACCAATTGCACAACAGAGACTTGTGGTGTATTTGACCCTGACAGTTGACCTCTGGCCATCTGTGATCTCATCCAACTGTACATGGAGTTTTCGACAAAATGACACTTTGTTCCAATGGTTGTGTCAAGGTGCAACGAAAGTGCCACAACATTTTCAAGGAAGTAGCCCTGTAGTTTTCTAACGTTTGTTAGCTTTTTGAATGTCCTTAAAAGGTCAAAAATGCAGAGCAATCTTCGTCAGCGCAACATTTTATTAAAAGGCATCTGGCAGGAGTAAATTCAGCCATAATCACAAATATCATTTGATAAATATATATCTTAAACCACTGCATTTTCAAGAATGTAATATATAATCGTCAAATTCATTCATAATAATTAGGGGACTGACCCCGGAAGTATGATATAATGGCGATTCACTTTTATGGCATACAGGCACACATATACACACAATCTCACACACACACACACACTGGACCAACATTGTCCTTCAAGCGGGATAAATATAAATGCTAAAGTTTTTCATGCCAGATTGACATATTTTACATTGGAATACTAGCCGGATTAATATTAATAAATGATATGTTCCTTGGAGACCACAGAATGATCAAGCTATTGAGTAACAGAAGATCACAGAACATTGACAGCCATTTTACCAGTAGGTATAGCAAATTGTCATCTTTCACGTTCAACAACACACCAATCACATAAGATAACAGGAGTCAAAGCAGGTCTAAAACCAGCCTACTGTAATTCCAGGAAGGTATTTCCACAACAGCAGAAATGTAAATCTATCTTCCCTGGGTGGGCTCGAACCACCAACCTTTAGATTAACAGTCTAACGCGCTACCCAATTGCGCCACAGAGACCTGTAAATACATTGACCCTCAGCAGGCCAAAGACACATGGAAGATCACTACAAGTCAGGAAGGGTCTGTTCACGTCGCTACAATCTGAAAAATGTCATCCCTGGGTGGGGTCGAAGCACCAACCTTTAAATTGACAGTCTAACGCGCTGACCAATTGCTTCACAGAGACTTGTGGTGTGTTTGACCCTGACACTTGACCTCTGGCCATCTGTGATCTCATCCAACTGTACATGGAGTTTTCGACAAAATGACACTTTGTTCCAATGGTTGTGTCAACGTGCAACGAAACTGCCGCAACAGTTTCAAGGAATTGTGCCACAGAGAGTAGTGGTTATAATGACCCTCAGCAGCCCAAAGTCACATGGAAGATCACTACAAGTCAGGAAGGGTCTGTTCACATCGCTACAATCTGAAAAATGTCATCCCTGGATGGGGTCAAAGCACCAACCTTTAGATTGACAGCCCACGCGGTAACAGATTGCGCTACAGAAGCTTGTGGTGGAATTGACCCTCAGCCAGCCAAAGTCACAGGGAATCTCAATTCAAGTCCAGGATGTCGCTTCATGGAGCACTACAAACTGAAAACTCTCATCCCTGGGTCGGCTCAAACCACCAACCTTTAGCTTAACAGTCTAACGTGCTAACCAATTGCACAACAGAGACTTGTGGTGTATTTGACCCTGACAGTTGACCTCTGGCCATCCGTGATCTCATCCAACTGTACATGGAGTTTACGACACAACAACACTTTGTTCCAATGGTTGTGTCAAGGTGCAACGAAAGTGCCACAACATTTTCAAGGAAGTAGCCCTGTAGTTTTCTAACGTTTGTTAGCTTTTTGAATGGCCTTAAAAGGGCAAAAATGCCGAGCAATCTTCGTCAGCGCAACATTTTATTTAAAGGCATCTGGCAGGAGTAAATTCAGCCACAATCACGGATATCATTTGATAAATATATATCTTAAACCACTGCATTTTCAAGAATGTAATATATAATCGTCAAATTCATTCATAATAATTAGGGGACTGACTCCGGAAGTATGATATAATGGCGAGTCACTTTCATGGCATAAAGGCACACATATACACACAATCACACACACACACACACTGGACCAACATTGTCCTTCAAGCGAGATAAATATAAATGCTAAAGTTTTTCATGCCAGATTGACATATTTTACATTGGAATACTAGCCGGATTAATATTAATAAATGATATTTTCCTTGGAGACCACAGAATGATCAAGCTATTGAGTAACAGAAGATCACAGAACATTGACAGCCATTTTACCAGTAGGTATAGCAAATTGTCATCTTTCACGTTCAACAACACACCAATCAAATAAGATAACAGGAGGCACAGCAGGTCAAAAACTAGCCTACTGTAAGTCCAGGAAGGTGTTTCCACAACAGCAGAAATATGAGGCTAGCGTCCCTGGGTGGGCTCAAACCACCAACCTTTAGATTAACAGTCTAACGCGCTAACCAATTGCGCCACAGAGACTTGAAATTACAATGACCCTCAGCAGGCCAAAGTCACATGGAAGATCACTACAAGTCAGGAAGGGTCTGTTCACGTCGCTACAATCTGAAAAATGTCATCCCTGGGTGGGGTCGAAGCACCAACCTTTAAATTGACAGTCTAACGCGCTGACCAATTGCTTCACAGAGACTTGTGGTGTGTTTGACCCTGACAATTGACCTCTGGCCATCTGTGATCTCATCCAACTGTACATGGAGTTTTCGACAAAATGACACTTTGTTCCAATGGTTGTGTCAACGTGCAACGAAACTGCCGCAACAGTTTCAAGGAATTGTGCCACAGAGAGTAGTGGTTATAATGACCCTCAGCAGCCCAAAGTCACATGGAAGATCACTACAAGTCAGGAAGGGTCTGTTCACATCGCTACAATCTGAAAAATGTCATCCCTGGATGGGGTCAAAGCACCAACCTTTAGATTGACAGCCCACGCGTTAACAGATTGCGCTACAGAAGCTTGTGGTGGAATTGACCCTCAGCCAGCCAAAGTCACAGGGAATCTCAATTCAAGTCCAGGAAGTCGCTTCATGGAGCACTACAAACTGAAAACTCTCATCCCTGGGTCGGCTCAAACCACCAACCTTTAGCTTAACAGTCTAACGCGCTAACCAATTGCACAACAGAGACTTGTGGTGTATTTGACCCTGACAGTTGACCTCTGGCCATCTGTGATCTCATCCAACTGTACATGGAGTTTTCGACAAAATGACACTTTGTTCCAATGGTTGTGTCAACGTGCAACGAAACTGCCGCAACAGTTTCAAGGAATTGTGCCACAGAGAGTAGTGGTTATAATGACCCTCAGCAGCCCAAAGTCACATGGAAGATCACTACAAGTCAGGAAGGGTCTGTTCACATCGCTACAATCTGAAAAATGTCATCCCTGGATGGGGTCAAAGCACCAACCTTTAGATTGACAGCCCACGCGGTAACAGATTGCGCTACAGAAGCTTGTGGTGGAATTGACCCTCAGCCAGCCAAAGTCACAGGGAATCTCAATTCAAGTCCAGGAAGTCGCTTCATGGAGCACTACAAACTGAAAACTCTCATCCCTGGGTCGGCTCAAACCACCAACCTTTAGCTTAACAGTCTAACGCGCTAACCAATTGCACAACAGAGACTTGTGGTGTATTTGACCCTGACAGTTGACCTCTGGCCATCTGTGATCTCATCCAACTGTACATGGAGTTTACGACACAACAACACTTTGTTCCAATGGTTGTGTCAAGGTGCAACGAAAGTGCCACAACATTTTCAAGGAAGTAGCCCTGTAGTTTTCTAACGTTTGTTAGCTTTTTGAATGTCCTTAAAAGGGCAAAAATGCCGAGCAATCTTCGTCAGCGCAACATTTTATTTAAAGGCATCTGGCAGGAGTAAATTCAGCCACAATCACGAATATCATTTGATAAATATATATCTTAAACCACTGCATTTTCAAGAATGTAATATATAATCGTCAAATTCATTCATAATAATTAGGGGACTGACTCCGGAAGTATGATATAATGGCGAGTCACTTTCATGGCATAAAGGCACACATATACACACAATCACACACACACACACACACTGGACCAACATTGTCCTTCAAGCGAGATAAATATAAATGCTAAAGTTTTTCATGCCAGATTGACATATTTTACATTGGAATACTAGCCGGATTAATATTAATAAATGATATGTTCCTTGGAGACCACAGAACGATCAAGCTATTGAGTAACAGAAGATCACAGAACATTGACAGCCATTTTACCAGTAGGTATAGCAAATTGTCATCTTTCACGTTCAACAACACACCAATCACATAAGATAACAGGAGGCACAGCAGGTCAAAAACTAGCCTACTGTAAATCCAGGAAGGTGTTTCCACAACAGCAGAAATATGAAGCTAGCGTCCCTGGGTGGGCTCGAACCACCAACCTTTAGATTAACAGTCTAACGCGCTAACCAATTGCGCCACAGAGACTTGAAATTACAATGACCCTCAGCAGGCCAAAGTCACATGGAAGATCACTACAAGTCACGAAGGGTCTGTTCACGTCGCTACAATCTGAAAAATGTCATCCCTGGGTGGGGTCGAAGCACCAACCTTTAAATTGACAGTCTAACGCGCTGACCAATTGCTTCACAGAGACTTGTGGTGTGTTTGACCCTGACACTTGACCTCTGGCCATCTGTGATCTCATCCAACTGTACATGGAGTTTTCGACAAAATGACACTTTGTTCCAATGGTTGTGTCAACGTGCAACGAAACTGCCGCAACAGTTTCAAGGAATTGTGCCACAGAGAGTAGTGGTTATAATGACCCTCAGCAGCCCAAAGTCACATGGAAGATCACTACAAGTCAGGAAGGGTCTGTTCACATCGCTACAATCTGAAAAATGTCATCCCTGGATGGGGTCAAAGCACCAACCTTTAGATTGACAGCCCACGCGGTAACAGATTGCGCTACAGAAGCTTGTGGTGGAATTGACCCTCAGCCAGCCAAAGTCACAGGGAATCTCAATTCAAGTCCAGGATGTCGCTTCATGGAGCACTACAAACTGAAAACTCTCATCCCTGGGTCGGCTCAAACCACCAACCTTTAGCTTAACAGTCTAACGTGCTAACCAATTGCACAACAGAGACTTGTGGTGTATTTGACCCTGACAGTTGACCTCTGGCCATCCGTGATCTCATCCAACTGTACATGGAGTTTACGACACAACAACACTTTGTTCCAATGGTTGTGTCAAGGTGCAACGAAAGTGCCACAACATTTTCAAGGAAGTAGCCCTGTAGTTTTCTAACGTTTGTTAGCTTTTTGAATGTCCTTAAAAGGGCAAAAATGCCGAGCAATCTTCGTCAGCGCAACATTTTATTTAAAGGCATCTGGTAGGAGTAAATTCAGCCACAATCACGGATATCATTTGATAAATATATATCTTAAACCACTGCATTTTCAAGAATGTAATATATAATCGTCAAATTCATTCATAATAATTAGGGGACTGACTCCGGAAGTATGATATAATGGCGAGTCACTTTCATGGCATAAAGGCACACATATACACACAATCACACACACACACACACTGGTCCAACATTGTCCTTCAAGCGAGATAAATATAAATGCTAAAGTTTTTCATGCCAGATTGACATATTTTACATTGGAATACTAGCCGGATTAATATTAATAAATGATATGTTCCTTGGAGACCACAGAATGATCAAGCTATTGAGTAACAGAAGATCACAGAACATTGACAGCCATTTTACCAGTAGGTCTAGCAAATTGTCATCTTTCACGTTCAACAACACACCAATCACATAAGATAACAGGAGGCACAGCAGGTCAAAAACTAGCCTACTGTAAGTCCAGGAAAGTGTTTCCACAACAGCAGAAATGTGAAGCTAGCATCCCTGGGTGGGCTCGAACCACCAACCTTTAGATTAACAGTCTAACGCGCTAACCAATTGCGCCACAGAGACTTGCAATTACATCGACCCTCAGCAGGCCAAAGACACATGGTAGATCACTACAAGTCAGGAAGGGTCTGTTCACGTCGCTACAATCTGAAAAATTTCATCCCTGGGTGGGGTCGAAGCACCAACCTTTAAATTGACAGTCTAACGCGCTGACCAATTGCTTCACAGAGACTTGTGGTGTGTTTGACCCTGACACTTGACCTCTGGCCATCTGTGATCTCATCCAACTGTACATGGAGTTTTCGACAAAATGACACTTTGTTCAAATGGTTGTGTCAACGTGCAACGAAACTGCCGCAACAGTTTCAAGGAATTGTGCCACAGAGAGTAATGGTTATAATGACCCTCAGCAGCCCAAAGTCACATGGAAGATCACTACAAGTCAGGAAGGGTCTGTTCACATCGCTACAATCTGAAAAATGTCATCCCTGGATGGGGTCAAAGCACCAACCTTTAGATTGACAGCCCACGCGGTAACAGATTGCGCTACAGAAGCTTGTGGTGGAATTGACCCTCAGCCAGCCAAAGTCACAGGGAATCTCAATTCAAGTCCAGGATGTCGCTTCATGGAGCACTACAAACTGAAAACTCTCATCCCTGGGTCGGCTCAAACCACCAACCTTTAGCTTAACAGTCTAACGTGCTAACCAATTGCACAACAGAGACTTGTGGTGTATTTGACCCTGACAGTTGACCTCTGGCCATCCGTGATCTCATCCAACTGTACATGGAGTTTACGACACAACAACACTTTGTTCCAATGGTTGTGTCAAGGTGCAACGAAAGTGCCACAACATTTTCAAGGAAGTAGCCCTGTAGTTTTCTAACGTTTGTTAGCTTTTTGAATGGCCTTAAAAGGGCAAAAATGCCGAGCAATCTTCGTCAGCGCAACATTTTATTTAAAGGCATCTGGCAGGAGTAAATTCAGCCACAATCACGGATATCATTTGATAAATATATATCTTAAACCACTGCATTTTCAAGAATGTAATATATAATCGTCAAATTCATTCATAATAATTAGGGGACTGACTCCGGAAGTATGATATAATGGCGAGTCACTTTCATGGCATAAAGGCACACATATACACACAATCACACACACACACACACTGGACCAACATTGTCCTTCAAGCGAGATAAATATAAATGCTAAAGTTTTTCATGCCAGATTGACATATTTTACATTGGAATACTAGCCGGATTAATATTAATAAATGATATGTTCCTTGGAGACCACAGAATGATCAAGCTATTGAGTAACAGAAGATCACAGAACATTGACAGCCATTTTACCAGTAGGTATAGCAAATTGTCATCTTTCACGTTCAACAACACACCAATCACATAAGATAACAGGAGGCACAGCAGGTCAAAAACTAGCCTACTGTAAGTCCAGGAAAGTGTTTACACAACAGCAGAATTGTGAAGCTAGCGTCCCTGGGTGGGCTCGAACCACCACCCTTTAGATTAACAGTCTAACGCGCTAACCAATTGCGCCACAGAGACTTGCAATTACATCGACCCTCAGCAGGCCAAAGACACATGGAAGATCACTACAAGTCAGGAAGGGTCTGTTCACGTCGCTACAATCTGAAAAATGTCATCCCTGGGTGGGGTCGAAGCACCAACCTTTAAATTGACAGTCTAACGCGCTGACCAATTGCTTCACAGAGACTTGTGGTGTGTTTGACCCTGACACTTGACCTCTGGCCATCTGTGATCTCATCCAACTGTACATGGAGTTTTCGACAAAATGACACTTTGTTCCAATGGTTGTGTCAACGTGCAACGAACCTGCCGCAACAGTTTCAAGGAATTGTGCCACAGAGAGTAGAGGTTATAATGACCCTCAGCAGCCCAAAGTCACATGGAAGATCACTACAAGTCAGGAAGGGTCTGTTCACATCGCTACAATCTGAAAAATGTCATCCCTGGATGGGGTCAAAGCACCAACCTTTAGATTGACAGCCCACGCGGTAACAGATTGCGCTACAGAAGCTTGTGGTGGAATTGACCCTCAGCCAGCCAAAGTCACAGGGAATCTCAATTCAAGTCCAGGATGTCGCTTCATGGAGCACTACAAACTGAAAACTCTCATCCCTGGGTCGGCTCAAACCACCAACCTTTAGCTTAACAGTCTAACGCGCTAACCAATTGCACAACAGAGACTTGTGGTGTATTTGACCCTGACAGTTGACCTCTGGCCATCTGTGATCTCATCCAACTGTACATGGAGTTTACGATACAACAACACTTTGTTCCAATGGTTGTGTCAAGGTGCAACGAAAGTGCCACAACATTTTCAAGGAAGTAGCCCTGTAGTTTTCTAACGTTTGTTAGCTTTTTGAATGTCCTTAAAAGGGCAAAAATGCCGAGCAATCTTCGTCAGCGCAACATTTTATTTAAAGGCATCTGGCAGGAGTAAATTCAGCCACAATCACGGATATCATTTGATAAATATATATCTTAAACCACTGCATTTTCAAGAATGTAATATATAATCGTCAAATTCATTCATAATAATTAGGGGACTGACTCCGGAAGTATGATATAATGGCGAGTCACTTTCATGGCATAAAGGCACACATATACACACAATCACACACACACACACACTGGACCAACATTGTCCTTCAAGCGAGATAAATATAAATGCTAAAGTTTTTCATGCCAGATTGACATATTTTACATTGGAATACTAGCCGGATTAATATTAATAAATGATATGTTCCTTGGAGACCACAGAATGATCAACCTATTGAGTAACAGAAGATCACAGAACATTGACAGCCATTTTACCAGTAGGTATAGCAAATTGTCATCTTTCACGTTCAACAACACACCAATCACATAAGATAACAGGAGGCACAGCAGGTCAAAAACTAGCCTACTGTAAGTCCAGGAAAGTGTTTCCACAACAGCAGAAATGTGAAGCTAGCGTCCCTGGGTGGGCTCGAGCCACCAACCTTTAGATTAACAGTCTAACGCGCTAAGCAATTGCGCCACAGAGACTTGCAATTACAACGACCCTCAGCAGGCCAAAGACACATGGAAGATCACTACAAGTCAGGAAGGGTCTGTTCACGTCGCTACAATCTGAAAAATGTCATCCCTGGGTGGGGTCGAAGCACCAACCTTTAAATTGACAGTCTAACGCGCTGACCAATTGCTTCACAGAGACTTGTGGTGTGTTTGACCCTGACACTTGACCTCTGGCCATCTGTGATCTCATCCAACTGTACATGGAGTTTTCGACAAAATGACACTTTGTTCCAATGGTTGTGTCAACGTGCAACGAACCTGCCGCAACAGTTTCAAGGAATTGTGCCACAGAGAGTAGTGGTTATAATGACCCTCAGCAGCCCAAAGTCACATGGAAGATCACTACAAGTCAGGAAGGGTCTGTTCACATCGCTACAATCTGAAAAATGTCATCCCTGGATGGGGTCAAAGCACCAACCTTTAGATTGACAGCCCACGCGGTAACAGATTGCGCTACAGAAGCTTGTGGTGGAATTGACCCTCAGCCAGCCAAAGTCACAGGGAATCTCAATTCAAGTCCAGGATGTCGCTTCATGGAGCACTACAAACTGAAAACTCTCATCCCTGGGTCGGCTCAAACCACCAACCTTTAGCTTAACAGTCTAACGCGCTAACCAATTGCACAACAGAGACTTGTGGTGTATTTGACCCTGACAGTTGACCTCTGGCCATCTGTGATCTCATCCAACTGTACATGGAGTTTACGACACAACAACACTTTGTTCCAATGGTTGTGTCAAGGTGCAACGAAAGTGCCACAACATTTTCAAGGAAGTAGCCCTGTAGTTTTCTAACGTTTGTTAGCTTTTTGAATGTCCTTAAAAGGGCAAAAATGCCGAGCAATCTTCGTCAGCGCAACATTTTATTTAAAGGCATCTGGCAGGAGTAAATTCAGCCACAATCACGGATATCATTTGATAAATATATATCTTAAACCACTGCATTTTCAAGAATGTAATATATAATCGTCAAATTCATTCATAATAATTAGGGGACTGACTCCGGAAGTATGATATAATGGCGAGTCACTTTCATGGCATAAAGGCACACATATACACACAATCACACACACACACACACTGGACCAACATTGTCCTTCAAGCGAGATAAATATAAATGCTAAAGTTTTTCATGCCAGATTGACATATTTTACATTGGAATACTAGCCGGATTAATAATAATAAATAATATGTTCCTTGGAGACCACAGAATGATCAAGCTATTGAGTAACAGAAGATCACAGAACATTGACAGCCATTTTACCAGTAGGTATAGCAAATTGTCATCTTTCACGTTCAACAACACACCAATCACATAAGATAACAGGAGGCACAGCAGGTCAAAAACTAGCCTACTGTAAGTCCAGGAAAGTGTTTCCACAACAGCAGAAATGTGAAGCTAGCGTCCCTGGGTGGGCTCGAACCACCAACCTTTAGATTAACAGTCTAACGCGCTAACCAATTGCGCCACAGAGACTTGCAATTACATCGACCCTCAGCAGGCCAAAGACACATGGAAGATCACTACAAGTCAGGAAGGGTCTGTTCACGTCGCTACAATCTGAAAAATGTCATCCCTGGGTGGGGTCGAAGCACCAACCTTTAAATTGACAGTCTAACGCGCTGACCAATTGCTTCACAGAGACTTGTGGTGTGTTTGACCCTGACACTTGACCTCTGGCCATCTGTGATCTCATCCAACTGTACATGGAGTTTTCGACAAAATGACACTTTGTTCCAATGGTTGTGTCAACGTGCAACGAACCTGCCGCAACAGTTTCAAGGAATTGTGCCACAGAGAGTAGAGGTTATAATGACCCTCAGCAGCCCAAAGTCACATGGAAGATCACTACAAGTCAGGAAGGGTCTGTTCACATCGCTACAATCTGAAAAATGTCATCCCTGGATGGGGTCAAAGCACCAACCTTTAGATTGACAGCCCACGCGGTAACAGATTGCGCTACAGAAGCTTGTGGTGGAATTGACCCTCAGCCAGCCAAAGTCACAGGGAATCTCAATTCAAGTCCAGGATGTCGCTTCATGGAGCACTACAAACTGAAAACTCTCATCCCTGGGTCGGCTCAAACCACCAACCTTTAGCTTAACAGTCTAACGCGCTAACCAATTGCACAACAGAGACTTGTGGTGTATTTGACCCTGACAGTTGACCTCTGGCCATCTGTGATCTCATCCAACTGTACATGGAGTTTACGATACAACAACACTTTGTTCCAATGGTTGTGTCAAGGTGCAACGAAAGTGCCACAACATTTTCAAGGAAGTAGCCCTGTAGTTTTCTAACGTTTGTTAGCTTTTTGAATGTCCTTAAAAGGGCAAAAATGCCGAGCAATCTTCGTCAGCGCAACATTTTATTTAAAGGCATCTGGCAGGAGTAAATTCAGCCACAATCACGGATATCATTTGATAAATATATATCTTAAACCACTGCATTTTCAAGAATGTAATATATAATCGTCAAATTCATTCATAATAATTAGGGGACTGACTCCGGAAGTATGATATAATGGCGAGTCACTTTCATGGCATAAAGGCACACATATACACACAATCACACACACACACACACTGGACCAACATTGTCCTTCAAGCGAGATAAATATAAATGCTAAAGTTTTTCATGCCAGATTGACATATTTTACATTGGAATACTAGCCGGATTAATATTAATAAATGATATGTTCCTTGGAGACCACAGAATGATCAACCTATTGAGTAACAGAAGATCACAGAACATTGACAGCCATTTTACCAGTAGGTATAGCAAATTGTCATCTTTCACGTTCAACAACACACCAATCACATAAGATAACAGGAGGCACAGCAGGTCAAAAACTAGCCTACTGTAAGTCCAGGAAAGTGTTTCCACAACAGCAGAAATGTGAAGCTAGCGTCCCTGGGTGGGCTCGAGCCACCAACCTTTAGATTAACAGTCTAACGCGCTAAGCAATTGCGCCACAGAGACTTGCAATTACAACGACCCTCAGCAGGCCAAAGACACATGGAAGATCACTACAAGTCAGGAAGGGTCTGTTCACGTCGCTACAATCTGAAAAATGTCATCCCTGGGTGGGGTCGAAGCACCAACCTTTAAATTGACAGTCTAACGCGCTGACCAATTGCTTCACAGAGACTTGTGGTGTGTTTGACCCTGACACTTGACCTCTGGCCATCTGTGATCTCATCCAACTGTACATGGAGTTTTCGACAAAATGACACTTTGTTCCAATGGTTGTGTCAACGTGCAACGAACCTGCCGCAACAGTTTCAAGGAATTGTGCCACAGAGAGTAGTGGTTATAATGACCCTCAGCAGCCCAAAGTCACATGGAAGATCACTACAAGTCAGGAAGGGTCTGTTCACATCGCTACAATCTGAAAAATGTCATCCCTGGATGGGGTCAAAGCACCAACCTTTAGATTGACAGCCCACGCGGTAACAGATTGCGCTACAGAAGCTTGTGGTGGAATTGACCCTCAGCCAGCCAAAGTCACAGGGAATCTCAATTCAAGTCCAGGATGTCGCTTCATGGAGCACTACAAACTGAAAACTCTCATCCCTGGGTCGGCTCAAACCACCAACCTTTAGCTTAACAGTCTAACGCGCTAACCAATTGCACAACAGAGACTTGTGGTGTATTTGACCCTGACAGTTGACCTCTGGCCATCTGTGATCTCATCCAACTGTACATGGAGTTTACGACACAACAACACTTTGTTCCAATGGTTGTGTCAAGGTGCAACGAAAGTGCCACAACATTTTCAAGGAAGTAGCCCTGTAGTTTTCTAACGTTTGTTAGCTTTTTGAATGTCCTTAAAAGGGCAAAAATGCCGAGCAATCTTCGTCAGCGCAACATTTTATTTAAAGGCATCTGGCAGGAGTAAATTCAGCCACAATCACGGATATCATTTGATAAATATATATCTTAAACCACTGCATTTTCAAGAATGTAATATATAATCGTCAAATTCATTCATAATAATTAGGGGACTGACTCCGGAAGTATGATATAATGGCGAGTCACTTTCATGGCATAAAGGCACACATATACACACAATCACACACACACACACACTGGACCAACATTGTCCTTCAAGCGAGATAAATATAAATGCTAAAGTTTTTCATGCCAGATTGACATATTTTACATTGGAATACTAGCCGGATTAATAATAATAAATAATATGTTCCTTGGAGACCACAGAATGATCAAGCTATTGAGTAACAGAAGATCACAGAACATTGACAGCCATTTTACCAGTAGGTATAGCAAATTGTCATCTTTCACGTTCAACAACACACCAATCACATAAGATAACAGGAGGCACAGCAGGTCAAAAACTAGCCTACTGTAAGTCCAGGAAAGTGTTTCCACAACAGCAGAAATGTGAAGCTAGCGTCCCTGGGTGGGCTCGAACCGCCAACCTTTAGATTAACAATCTAACGCGCTAACCAATTGCGCCACAGAGACCTTTAAATACTTTGACCCTCAGCAGGCCAAAGTCACATGGGAGATCACTACAAGTCAGGAAGGGTCTGTTCACGTCGCTACAATCTGAAAAATGTCATCCCTGGGTGGGGTCGAAGCACCAACCTTTAAATTGACAGTCTTACGCGCTGACCAATTGCTTCACAGAGACTTGTGGTGTGTTTGACCCTGACACTTGACCTCTGGCCATCTGTGATCTCATCCAACTGTACATGGAGTTTTCGACAAAATGACACTTTGTTCCAATGGTTGTGTCAACGTGCAACGAACCTGCCGCAACAGTTTCAAGGAATTGTGCCACAGAGAGTAGTGGTTATAATGACCCTCAGCAGCCCAAAGTCACATGGAAGATCACTACAAGTCAGGAAGGGTCTGTTCACATCGCTACAATCTGAAAAATGTCATCCCTGGATGGGGTCAAAGCACCAACCTTTAGATTGACAGCACACGCGGTAACAGATTGCGCTACAGAAGCTTGTGGTGGAATTGACCCTCAGCCAGCCAAAGTCACAGGGAATCTCAATTCAAGTCCAGGATGTCGCTTCATGGAGCACTACAAACTGAAAACTCTCATCCCTGGGTCGGCTCAAACCACCAACCTTTAGCTTAACAGTCTAACGCGCTAACCAATTGCACAACAGAGACTTGTGGTGTATTTGACCCTGACAGTTGACCTCTGGCCATCTGTGATCTCATCCAACTGTACATGGAGTTTACGACACAACAACACTTTGTTCCAATGGTTGTGTCAAGGTGCAACGAAAGTGCCACAACATTTTCAAGGAAGTAGCCCTGTAGTTTTCTAACGTTTGTTAGCTTTTTGAATGTCCTTAAAAGGGCAAAAATGCCGAGCAATCTTCGTCAGCGCAACATTTTATTTAAAGGCATCTGGCAGGAGTAAATTCAGCCACAATCACGGATATCATTTGATAAATATATATCTTAAACCACTGCATTTTCAAGAATGTAATATATAATCGTCAAATTCATTCATAATAATTAGGGGACTGACTCCGGAAGTATGATATAATGGCGAGTCACTTTCATGGCATAAAGGCACACATATACACACAATCACACACACACACACACTGGACCAACATTGTCCTTCAAGCGAGATAAATATAAATGCTAAAGTTTTTCATGCCAGATTGACATATTTTACATTGGAATACTAGCCGGATTAATAATAATAAATAATATGTTCCTTGGAGACCACAGAATGATCAAGCTATTGAGTAACAGAAGATCACAGAACATTGACAGCCATTTTACCAGTAGGTATAGCAAATTGTCATCTTTCACGTTCAACAACACACCAATCACATAAGATAACAGGAGGCACAGCAGGTCAAAAACTAGCCTACTGTAAGTCCAGGAAAGTGTTTCCACAACAGCAGAAATGTGAAGCTAGCGTCCCTGGGTGGGCTCGAACCACCAACCTTTAGATTAACAGTCTAACGCGCTAAGCAATTGCGCCACAGAGACTTGCAATTACAATGACCCTCAGCAGGCCAAAGACACATGGAAGATCACTACAAGTCAGGAAGGGTCTGTTCACGTCGCTACAATCTGAAAAATGTCATCCCTGGGTGGGGTCGAAGCACCAACCTTTAAATTGACAGTCTAACGCGCTGACCAATTGCTTCACAGAGACTTGTGGTGTGTTTGACCCTGACACTTGACCTCTGGCCATCTGTGATCTCATCCAACTGTACATGGAGTTTTCGACAAAATGACACTTTGTTCCAATGGTTGTGTCAACGTGCAACGAAACTGCCGCAACAGTTTCAAGGAATTGTGCCACAGAGAGTAGTGGTTATAATGACCCTCAGCAGCCCAAAGTCACATGGAAGATCACTACAAGTCAGGAAGGGTCTGTTCACATCGCTACAATCTGAAAAATGTCATCCCTGGATGGGGTCAAAGCACCAACCTTTAGATTGACAGCCCACGCGGTAACAGATTGCGCTACAGAAGCTTGTGGTGGAATTGACCCTCAGCCAGCCAAAGTCACAGGGAATCTCAATTCAAGTCCAGGATGTCGCTTCATGGAGCACTACAAACTGAAAACTCTCATCCCTGGGTCGGCTCAAACCACCAACCTTTAGCTTAACAGTCTAACGTGCTAACCAATTGCACAACAGAGACTTGTGGTGTATTTGACCCTGACAGTTGACCTCTGGCCATCCGTGATCTCATCCAACTGTACATGGAGTTTACGACACAACAACACTTTGTTCCAATGGTTGTGTCAAGGTGCAACGAAAGTGCCACAACATTTTCAAGGAAGTAGCCCTGTAGTTTTCTAACGTTTGTTAGCTTTTTGAATGGCCTTAAAAGGGCAAAAATGCCGAGCAATCTTCGTCAGCGCAACATTTTATTTAAAGGCATCTGGCAGGAGTAAATTCAGCCACAATCACGAATATCATTTGATAAATATATATCTTAAACCACTGCATTTTCAAGAATGTAATATATAATCGTCAAATTCATTCATAATAATTAGGGGACTGACTCCGGAAGTATGATATAATGGCGAGTCACTTTCATGGCATAAAGGCACACATATACACACAATCACACACACACACACACTGGACCAACATTGTCCTTCAAGCGAGATAAATATAAATGCTAAAGTTTTTCATGCCAGATTGACATATTTTACATTGGAATACTAGCCGGATTAATATTAATAAATGATATGTTCCTTGGAGACCACAGAATGATCAAGCTATTGAGTAACAGAAGATCACAGAACATTGACAGCCATTTTACCAGTAGGTATAGCAAATTGTCATCTTTCACGTTCAACAACACACCAATCACATAAGATAACAGGAGGCACAGCAGGTCAAAAACTAGCCTACTATAAGTCCAGGAAGGTGTTTCCACAACAGCAGAAATATGAAGCTAGCGTCCCTGGGTGGGCTCGAACCACCAACCTTTAGATTAACAGTCTAACGTGCTAAACAATTGCGCCACAGAGACTTGAAATTACAATGACCCTCAGCAGGCAAAAGTCACATGGAAGATCACTACAAGTCAGGAAGGGTCTGTTCACGTCGCTACAATCTGAAAAATGTCATCCCTGGGTGGGGTCGAAGCACCAACCTTTAAATTGACAGTCTAACGCGCTGACCAATTGCTTCACAGAGACTTGTGGTGTGTTTGACCCTGACACTTGACCTCTGGCCATCTCTGATCTCATCCAACTGTACATGGAGTTTTCGACAAAATGACACTTTGTTCCAATGGTTGTGTCAACGTGCAACGAAACTGCCGCAACAGTTTCAAGGAATTGTGCCACAGAGAGTAGTGGTTATAATGACCCTCAGCAGCCCAAAGTCACATGGAAGATCACTACAAGTCAGGAAGAGTCTGTTCACATCGCTACAATCTGAAAAATGTCATCCCTGGATGGGGTCAAAGCACCAACCTTTAGATTGACAGCCCACGCGGTAACAGATTGCGCTACAGAAGCTTGTGGTGGAATTGACCCTCAGCCAGCCAAAGTCACAGGGAATCTCAATTCAAGTCCAGGACGTCGCTTCATGGAGCACTACAAACTGAAAACTCTCATCCCTGGGTCGGCTCAAACCACCAACCTTTAGCTTAACAGTATAACGCGCTAACCAATTGCACAACAGAGACTTGTGGTGTATTTGACCCTGACAGTTGACCTCTGGCCATCTGTGATCTCATCCAACTGTACATGGAGTTTACGACACAACAACACTTTGTTCCAATGGTTGTGTCAAGGTGCAACGAAAGTGCCACAACATTTTCAAGGAAGTAGCCCTGTAGTTTTCTAACGTTTGTTAGCTTTTTGAATGTCCTTAAAAGGGCAAAAATGCCGAGCAATCTTCGTCAGCGCAACATTTTATTTAAAGGCATCTGGCAGGAGTAAATTCAGCCACAATCACGAATATCATTTGATAAATATATATCTTAAACCACTGCATTTTCAAGAATGTAATATATAATCGTCAAATTCATTCATAATAATTAGGGGACTGACTCCGGAAGTATGATATAATGGCGAGTCACTTTCATGGCATACAGGCACACATATACACACAATCACACACACACACACACTGGACCAACATTGTCCTTCAAGCGAGATAAATATAAATGCTAAAGTTTTTCATGCCAGATTGACATATTTTACATTGGAATACTAGCCGGATTAATATTAATAAATTACATGTTCCTTGGAGACCACAGAATGATCAAGCTATTGAGTAACAGAAGATCACAGAACATTGACAGCCATTTTACCAGTAGGTATAGCAAATTGTCATCTTTCACGTTCAACAACACACCAATCCCATAAGATAACAGGAGGCACAGCAGGTCAAAAACTAGCCTACTGTAAGTCCAGGAAGGTGTTTCCACAACAGCAGAAATATGAAGCTAGCGTCCCTGGGTGGGCTCGAACCACCAACCTTTAGATTAACAGTCTAACGCGCTAACCAATTGCACCACAGAGACTTGAAATTACAATGACCCTCAGCAGGCCAAAGTCACATGGAAGATCACTACAAGTCAGGAAGGGTCTGCTCACGTCGCTACAATCTGAGAAATGTCATCCCTGGGTGGGGTCGAAGCACCAACCTTTAAATTGACAGTCTAACGCGCTGACCAATTGCTTCACAGACACTTGTGTTGTGTTTGACCCTGACACTTGACCTCTGGCCATCTCTAATCTCATCCAACTGTACATGGAGTTTTCGACAAAATGACACTTTGTTCCAATGGTTGTGTCAAAGTGCAACGAAACTGCCGCAACAGTTTCAAGGAATTGTGCCACAGAGAGTAGTGGTTATAATGACCCTCAGCAGGCCAAAGTCACATGGAAGATCACTACAAGTCAGGAAGGGTCTGTTCACATCGCTACAATCTGAAAAATGTCATCCCTGGATGGGGTCAAAGCACCAACCTTTAGATTGACAGTCCACGCGGTAACAGATTGCGCTACAGAAGCTTGTGGTGGAATTGACCCTCAGCCAGCCAAAGTCACAGGGAATCTCAATTCAAGTCCAGGATGTCGCTTCATGGAGCACTACAAACTGAAAACTCTCATCCCTGGGTCGGCTCAAACCACCAACCTTTAGCTTAACAGTCTAACGCCCTAACCAATTGCACAACAGAGACTTGTGGTGTATTTGACCCTGACAGTTGACCTCTGGCCATCCGGGATCTCATCCAACTGTACATGGATTTTACGACAAACCAACACTTTGTTCCAATGGTTGTGTTAAGGTGCAACGAAAGTGCCACAACATTTTCAAGGAAGTAGCCCTGTAGTTTTCTAACGTTTGTTAGCTTTTTGAATGTCCTTAAAAGGGGAAAAATGCCGAGCAATCTTCGTCAGTGCAACATTTTATTAAAAGGCATCTGGCAGGAGTAAATTCAGCCACAATCACGAATATCATTTGATAAATATATATCTTAAACCACTGCATTTTCAAGAATGTAATATATAATCGTCAAATTCATTCATAATAATTAGGGGACTGACTCCGGAAGTATGATATAATGGCGAGTCACTTTCATGGCATACAGGCACACATATACACACAATCACACACACACACACACTGGACCAACATTGTCCTTCAAGCGAGATAAATATAAATGTTAAAGTTTTTAATGCCAGATTGACATATTTTACATTGGAATACTAGCCGGATTAATATTAATAAATGATATGTTCCTTGGAGACCACAGAATGATCAAGCTATTGAGTAACAGAAGATCACAGAACATTGACAGCCATTTTACCAGTAGGTATAGCAAATTGTCATCTTTCACGTTCAACAACACACCAATCACATAAGATAACAGGAGGCACAGCAGGTCAAAAACTAGCCTACTGTAAGTCCAGGAAGCGATTTCCACAACAGCAGTAATGTGAAGCTAGCGTCCCTGGGTGGGCTTGAACCACCAACCTTTAGATAAAGTCAAACGCGCTAACCAATTGCGCCACAGAGAATTGCTATTACAATAACCCTCAGCAGGCCAAAGTCACATGGAAGATCACTACAAGTCAGGAAGGGTCTGTTCACATCGCTACAATCTGAAAAATGTCATCCCTGGATGGGGTCAAAGCACCAACCTTTAGATTGACAGTCCACGCGGTAACAGATTGCGCTACAGAAGCTTGTGGTGGAATTGACCCTCAGCCAGCCAAAGTCACAGGGATTCTCAATTCAAGTCCAGGATGTCGCTTCATGGAGCACTACAAACTGAAAACTCTCATCCCTGGGTCGGCTCAAACCACCAACCTTTAGCTTAACAGTCTAACGCGCTAACCAATTGCACAACAGAGACTTGTGGTGTATTTGACCCTGACAGTTGACCTCTGGCCATCCGTGATCTCATCCAACTGTACATGGAGTTTACGACACAACAACACTTTGTTCCAATGGTTGTGTCAAGGTGCAACGAAAGTGCCACAACATTTTCAAGGAAGTAGCCCTGTAGTTTTCTAACGTTTGTTAGCCTTTTGAATGTCCTTAAAAGGGCAAAAATGCCGAGCAATCTTCGTCAGCGCAACATTTTATTAAAAGGCATCTGGCAGGAGGAAATTCAGCCACAATCACGAATATCATTTGATAATTATATATCTTAAACCACTGCATTTTCAAGAATGTAATATATAATCGTCAAATTCATTCATAATAATTAGGGGACTGACTCCGGAAGTATGATATAATGGCGAGTCACTTTCATGGCATACAGGCACACATATACACACAATCACACACACACACACACTGGACCAACATTGTCCTTCAAGCGAGATAAATATAAATGTTAAAGTTTTTAATGCCAGATTGACATATTTTACATTGGAATACTAGCCGGATTAATATTAATAAATGATATGTTCCTTGGAGACCACAGAATGATCAAGCTATTGAGTAACAGAAGATCACAGAACATTGACAGCCATTTTACCAGTAGGTATAGCAAATTGTCATCTTTCACGTTCAACAACACACCAATCACATAAGATAACAGGAGGCACAGCAGGTCAAAAACTAGCCTACTGTAAGTCCAGGAAGCGATTTCCACAACAGCAGTAATGTGAAGCTAGCGTCCCTGGGTGGGCTTGAACCACCAACCTTTAGATAAAGTCAAACGCGCTAACCAATTGCGCCACAGAGAATTGCTATTACAATAACCCTCAGCAGGCCAAAGTCACATGGAAGATCACTACAAGTCAGGAAGGGTCTGTTCACATCGCTACAATCTGAAAAATGTCATCCCTGGATGGGGTCAAAGCACCAACCTTTAGATTGACAGTCCACGCGGTAACAGATTGCGCTACAGAAGCTTGTGGTGGAATTGACCCTCAGCCAGCCAAAGTCACAGGGATTCTCAATTCAAGTCCAGGATGTCGCTTCATGGAGCACTACAAACTGAAAACTCTCATCCCTGGGTCGGCTCAAACCACCAACCTTTAGCTTAACAGTCTAACGCGCTAACCAATTGCACAACAGAGACTTGTGGTGTATTTGACCCTGACAGTTGACCTCTGGCCATCCGTGATCTCATCCAACTGTACATGGAGTTTACGACACAACAACACTTTGTTCCAATGGTTGTGTCAAGGTGCAACGAAAGTGCCACAACATTTTCAAGGAAGTAGCCCTGTAGTTTTCTAACGTTTGTTAGCCTTTTGAATGTCCTTAAAAGGGCAAAAATGCCGAGCAATCTTCGTCAGCGCAACATTTTATTAAAAGGCATCTGGCAGGAGGAAATTCAGCCACAATCACGAATATCATTTGATAATTATATATCTTAAACCACTGCATTTTCAAGAATGTAATATATAATCGTCAAATTCATTCATAATAATTAGGGGACTGACTCCGGAAGTATGATATAATGGCGAGTCACTTTCATGGCATACAGGCACACATATACACACAATCACACACACACACACACTGGACCAACATTGTCCTTCAAGCGAGATAAATATAAATGTTAAAGTTTTTAATGCCAGATTGACATATTTTACATTGGAATACTAGCCGGATTAATATTAATAAATGATATGTTCCTTGGAGACCACAGAATGATCAAGCTATTGAGTAACAGAAGATCACAGAACATTGGCAGCCATTTTACCAGTAGGTATAGCAAATTGTCATCTTTCACGTTCAACAACACACCAATCACATAAGATAACAGGAGGCACAGCAGGTCAAAAACTAGCCTACTGTAAGTCCAGGAAGCTGTTTCCACAACAGCAGTAATGTGAAGCTAGCGTCCCTGGGTGGGCTTGAACCACCAACCTTTAGATTAACAGTCTAACGCGCTAACCAATTGCGCCACAGAGACTTGGAATTACAATGACCCTCAGCAGGCCAAAGTCACATGGAAGATCACTACAAGTCAGGAGGGGTCTGTTCACGTCGCTACAATCTGAAAAATGTCATCCCTGGGTGGGGTCGAAGCACCAACCTTTAAATTGACAGTCTAACGCGCTGACCAATTGCTTCACAGAGACTTGTGGTGTGTTTGACCCTGACACTTGACCTCTGGCCATCTGTGATCTCATCCAACTGTACATGGAGTTTTCGACAAAATGACACTTTGTTCCAATGGTTGTGTCAACGTGCAACGAAACTGCCGCAACAGTTTCAAGGAATTGTGCCACAGAGAGTAGTGGTTATAATGACCCTCAGCAGGCCAAAGTCACATGGAAGATCACTACAAGTCAGGAAGGGTCTGTTCACATCGCTACAATCTGAAAAATGTCATCCCTGGATGGGGTCAAAGCACCAACCTTTAGATTGACAGTATACGCGGTAACAGATTGCGCTACAGAAGCTTGTGGTGGAATTGACCCTCAGCAAGCCAAAGTCACAGGGAATCTCAATTCAAGTCCAGGATGTCGCTTCATGGAGCACTACAAACTGAAAACTCTCATCCCTGGGTCGGCTCAAACCACCAACCTTTAGCTTAACAGTCTAACGCGCTAACCAATTGCACAACAGAGACTTGTGGTGTATTTGACCCTGACAGTTGACCTCTGGCCATCCGGGATCTCATCCAACTGTACATGGAGTTTACGACACAACAACACTTTGTTCCAATGGTTGTGTCAAGGTGCAACGAAAGTGCCACAACATTTTCAAGGAAGTAGCCCTGTAGTTTTCTAACGTTTGTTAGCTTTTTGAATGTCCTTAAAAGGGCAAAAATGCAGAGCAATCTTCGTCAGCGCAACATTTTATTAAAAGGCATCTGGCAGGAGTAAATTCAGCCACAATCACGAATATCATTTGATAAATATATATCTTAAACCACTGCATTTTCAAGAATGTAATATATAATCGTCCAATTCATTCATAATAATTAGGGGACTGACTCCGGAAGTATGATATAATGGCGAGTCACTTTGAAATAATAATAATCACAGCAATAACTTATCAAAAGTCACAATAGTAATTATTACTAAATTCTGAGGAGACAGAGAGAGACAGAGAGAGCAAGATAGAGAGAGAAAGAGACAACGAGAGCGAGAGTAGAGAGATATGGAGATGAGACAGCACCATATTTTTAAAGGTTTTAGATTTGTTAAACAACAAGATTCTTTCTTCCGGAACGGATGGAAGTCACCTAAAGTATGTATGTTTAAGGGGACATAGGAGAACACGTCTACATTTTTATTAAATGCATGGGATTAAATATTACTGATTCCCTACGCTGAGAAATGTACTACATTTGCGACACGGGAAAAAAAGTGTTGCATTTAGTGGGGTAACAGGAACAATCTAAGGAGAAAAAGCTATCGCATATTTGTTGAACATGGGTCTAGTAATGATATCAGGATAATTGTATCTAAGGGTAGCGCATGTTCAATTAAGTACATATAAACATTGAGGAAGTTTAAAACGAATGATTTCAGGGAGTACAGTGGAATTATCATTATTATTAGGTTTTGTTTGAAGTTAACTTTTGGGTTTCTGTATCGGTGTAGTATAACGAATGCTGACGAAGTGTTTGTGTTTTTTCTGGGAAAATGGGGGTTTCATTATCTCTCTTTCGAACGTTTCCTGGGGCTATAATCTTGGGGAGAGTGAGTGAGATGGAGGCCGTAAACTACCAAATTGAAAAGGCCTGGCAAGTTTTTGTTTGTTTTTACATTAGGGTTTGCAAATAACCACACACAACAAATAGTGTATAACTATTTGTTGGTATTGTTAAAAATACTATGTTTGATTTGTGTGTGAAACAGAATTCAAAAAAAGACTTCCTCCCCGTCGGGGAATTGAACCCCGGTCTCCCGCGTGACAGGCGGGGATACTGACCACTATACTAACGAGGACTGAATAAGCTTAGACAATCTATCTATTTTTCACAAGAACTTACCTGATTCGTTTCCTTTTCCTAAAGCTCTACAGCTAAAGGTGATGTTGAGCATGACGTCCTCCAGCATATTTTTGAACTTTTACTGTTGAAAAGTATAAATAGAGTAGAGTACATACACACACTAAAATGGTAAAAAAAAATGGTTCTAAAATGGTAAAAAATATATATGTGGAGCAAAATAGTGCTTATTTAGATAACTGCAAACTTCAAAGAGTAGGGCATTCAAGGAGTGGGTCTGATGGGAATAATGAACTTTATCCATGCTCTTGCATTATCATAGTTCATATGCGCGCCACCAGAAATCCCTGCATTAGTATATTTGTGCCTATACATCCTGAGAAAAAACAACATTTTCTGGCCAGCCAACGTGCATGAACCTTGTAGGCTAAACTGCAGAGAAAGAAATACTAAATGGTTGCCCAATCAGGCAGGCTAGATGCAGTTATTTCTAAATTAATATGCACTCAATACACCAGGCTTTTGAGATAGGCTATTTACTGAAGTTGACAGCCTAGATTCGAGTTTTGTAGGCTACTCACCTGAAAACAATAATCCCACTTCTGACACCAATGTAATGAAATAGGCAGGGAAGCAGGTCTCGAACCCTCGACCTTTTAGCCCGAGTTAAGGCGAGCTATCGACTGTGCCGCAAAAGCATGCTAGTGAGGCAGAGTCGATTTCCACGCTTATAAACCCAGGGCCATTACACTAACATTCTTCATTACATTGTGTTGTTGTAGCCTAGGTAGGAAGGAGACAGTTCTTGTCCCTAAAAAACTGAAACAATAGGGTAGCTTTTAGGCTTTTAGAGCTGGTATCAGGGGACTGGGAGGAAGCGCACTCAGCGCACTCAGAGCAAGAGCACATAGTGTTCAGGCTACCTATGATTTCGTTATCTGATAAATATATTTTTATATCACTGTGCTAACATTGAGTTTATGAATGATGTGCTAATAGGAATACGCTTCTAATTTAAGCTATAAACTACATCTCGATCCTGTCTGTCATTGTTCTGTTTCGCAATTACGCACCTGGCCTCTCCATTGCCATGGCTATTCCTCTTAAATCTTGTGGAGTCCCAGGAAAAGCCAGACTACAAAAGCTTGTTGGCCACTTATTTCAATGTATTTCTTTAGCCTACACATAATGGCACGAGATATGCACGCTTGCTCCTGCTTGCTGAATGTGAAATAGGCTACAGCATTAAGAACAGGCAGGGAGTTGGAAAGGAGAAGCCCATATTTTCCTATAGGCCAATCTTAACACTGGGCCACATCCTGCCAAAATACATTATATAAGTTGTCTTTTAAACCTTCTAAACTGTTAAGAATAGACCCAAACTGATCCAAATGATTGCATAATCAGGCCTAGGCTGTAGGCCTATGCAGTTACATCAGCTTGAAATAAAACAGGACATTTGAGAGGTTATTCAAATTAGCCTACGTCATTGCAGTTTACAACCTATAGACAATAATTGTATACTCACTTGATAACAATAATACATTCCTCATTGCACTGTGTTGTTGTAGCCCAGGTCTAATAATTTTCTTGTCTAAAAACGTAGGCCAAGGCCTAATCAACAGTGGAGCTTTGCGTGCCCGGGGACCACAGAGTGCAGCCTGGAGGAACGCACTAGATCTGCCATTTCACAATCTGTTAACTTTTTCCCTTGCACATCGACTGGTAAATATTTAGCCTATAACTCTTATATTTAGCTAATGAACTGCCTAATATCTATCCGGTATCCGGTTTGGAGCGAGCGGTAGCATTTGCATTCGCTCCGCAGGTAGTATAACTTTTCATTACATTTCATTACATTTCATTATAGTACAACGGTTTGATTTGTCTAACCTTAGCAATTTCTTCTTAGCTAGCTACATAGCCGTCTGTGTATCAAAGATAATTGCGTAATTATCGTATTTCGTCGTCTATCGTAGTCCACACTGCTATCTGCCCAGCAGCTAGCCAGCTAGCAAACGTCCACCGTCTACCGAATAGTAGTATAACTTTTCATTACATTTCATTATAGTACAACAGTTTGATTTGTCTAATCTTAGCAACTTCTTCTTAGCTAGCTACATAGCCGTCTTTGTATCAAAGATAATTGCGTAATTATCATATTTCGTCGTCCTAACGCAGTCTACACTGCTATCTGCCCAGCAGCTAGCCAGCTAGCCAGCTAGCAAACGTCCACCGTCTACCGAATAGCAGCACTGTAGAAACTATTACACTCAACGGAACAACTTGATTAGTGTAGTGTTAGCTAGCTAGATAGTTGTCTTTGCTGTCTTCGTATCCAAGATAATTGGGTAGTTCAGAGTGTGTAGTTTTAGAGTGATTATCTTAATTTACCGAGGTTAGCTAGCCAGCTATTTGTCGTCCTTAACGTAGGAAACACTGCTAGCTAGCCAACAGCTAGCCAACGTCTACCGAATAGAACTTCCGCACTCAACAACCCGGTCGCATTCCGCTTCGCTCCACAGGTAGTATCACATTTTCATTTCATTTCATTACAGTACAACGGTTTGATTTGTTTGATCGTAGCTAGCTACATAGCTAGCTACATAGCCGTCTTTGTATCAAAGATAATTGTGTAGTCTAGAGCGATTTTCTAGGTTAGCTAGCCAGCTATTGTCGTTCTTTTAACGTAACGTAATCAACACTGCTAGCTAGCCAGCTAGCCACCGAATAGCAGCACTGTAGCAGCACTGTAGAAACTATTACACTCAACGGAACGACTTGATTAGTGTAGTGTCAACAACGCAGCCACTGCCAACTAACCTACTTCAGCAGTACTGTATCATTTTAATCATTTTAGTCAATAAGATTTTTGCAACGTAAGCTTAACTTTCTGAACATTCGAGACGTGTAGTCCACTTGTCATTCCAATCTCCTCTGCATTAGCGTAGCCTCTCCTGTAGCCTGTCAACTATGTGTCTGTCTATCCCTGTTCTCTCCTCTCTGCACAGATCATACAAACGCTTCACACCGCGTGGCCGCGGCCACCCTAATCTGGTGGTCCCAGCGCGCACGACCCACGTGGAGTTCCAGGTCTCCGGTAGCCTCTGGAACTGCCGATCTGCGGCCAACAAGGCAGAGTTCATCTCAGCCTATGCCTCCCTCCAGTCCCTCGACTTCTTGGCACTGACGGAAACATGGATCACCACAGATAACACTGCTACTCCTACTGCTCTCTCTTCGTCCGCCCACGTGTTCTCGCACACCCCGAGAGCAGCTGGTCAGCGGGGTGGTGGCACCGGGATCCTCATCTCTCCCAAGTGGTCATTCTCTCTTTCTCCCCTTACCCATCTGTCTATCGCCTCCTTTGAATTCCATGCTGTCACAGTTACCAGCCCTTTCAAGCTTAACATCCTTATCATTTATCGCCCTCCAGGTTCCCTCGGAGAGTTCATCAATGAGCTTGATGCCTTGATAAGCTCCTTTCCTGAGGACGGCTCACCTCTCACAGTTCTGGGCGACTTTAACCTCCCCACGTCTACCTTTGACTCATTCCTCTCTGCCTCCTTCTTTCCACTCCTCTCCTCTTTTGACCTCACCCTCTCACCTTCCCCCCCTACTCACAAGGCAGGCAATACGCTTGACCTCATCTTTACTAGATGCTGTTCTTCCACTAACCACATTGCAACTCCCCTCCAAGTCTCCGACCACTACCTTGTATCCTTTTCCCTCTCGCTCTCATCCAACACTTCCCACACTGCCCCTACTCGGATGGTATCGCGCCGTCCCAACCTTCGCTCTCTCTCCCCCGCTACTCTCTCCTCTTCCATCCTATCATCTCTCCCCTCTACTCAAACCTTCTCCAACCTATCTCCTGATTCTGCCTCCTCAACCCTCCTCTCCTCCCTTTCTGCATCCTTTGACTCTCTATGTCCCCTATCCTCCAGGCCGGCTCGGTCCTCCCCTCCCGCTCCGTGGCTCGACGACTCATTGCGAGCTCACAGAACAGGGCTCCGGGCAGCCGAGCGGAAATGGAGGAAAACTCGCCTCCCTGCGGACCTGGCATCCTTTCACTCCCTCCTCTCTACATTTTCCTCTTCTGTCTCTGCTGCTAAAGCCACTTTCTACCACTCTAAATTCCAAGCATCTGCCTCTAACCCTAGGAAGCTCTTTGCCACCTTCTCCTCCCTCCTGAATCCTCCTCCCCTCCCCCCCTCCTCCCTCTCTGCAGATGACTTCGTCAACCATTTTGAAAAGAAGGTCGATGACATCCGATCCTCGTTTGCTAAGTCAAACGACATCGCTGGTTCTGCTCACACTGCCCTACCCTGTGCTCTGACCTCTTTCTCCCCTCTCTCTCCAGATGAAATCTCGCGTCTTGTGACGGCCGGCCGCCCAACAACCTGCCCGCTTGACCCTATCCCCTCCTCTCTTCTCCAGACCATTTCCGGAGACCTTCTCCCTTACCTCACCTCGCTCATCAACTCATCCCTGACCGCTGGCTACGTCCCTCCCGTCTTCAAGAGAGCGAGAGTTGCACCCCTTCTGAAAAAACCTACACTCGATCCCTCCGATGTCAACAACTACAGACCAGTATCCCTTCTTTCTTTTCTCTCCAAAACTCTTGAACGTGCCGTCCTTGGCCAGCTCTCCTGCTATCTCTCTCAGAATGACCTTCTTGATCCAAATCAGTCAGGTTTCAAGACTAGTCATTCAACTGAGACTGCTCTTCTCTGTATCACGGAGGCGCTCCGCACTGCTAAAGCTAACTCTCTCTCCTCTGCTCTCATCCTTCTAGACCTATCGGCTGCCTTCGACACTGTGAACCATCAGATCCTCCTCTCCACCCTCTCCGAGTTGGGCATCTCCGGCGCGGCCCACGCTTGGATTGCGTCCTACCTGACAGGTCGCTCCTACCAGGTGGCGTGGCGAGAATCTGTCTCCTCACCACGCGCTCTCACCACTGGTGTCCCCCAGGGCTCTGTTCTAGGCCCTCTCCTATTCTCGCTATACACCAAGTCACTTGGCTCTGTCATAACCTCACATGGTCTCTCCTATCATTGCTATGCAGACGACACACAATTAATCTTCTCCTTTCCCCCTTCTGATGACCAGGTGGCGAATCGCATCTCTGCATGTCTGGCAGACATATCAGTGTGGATGACGGATCACCACCTCAAGCTGAACCTCGGCAAGACGGAGCTGCTCTTCCTTCCCCGGCCCTGCTCTTCCTTCCCCGGCCCGTTCCATGATCTCGCCATCACGGTTGACAACTCCATTGTGTCCTCCTCCCAGAGCGCTAAGAACCTTGGCGTGATCCTGGACAACACCCTGTCATTCTCAACTAACATCAAGGCGGTGGCCCGTTCCTGTAGGTTCATGCTCTACAACATCCGCAGAGTACGACCCTGCCTCACACAGGAAGCGGCGCAGGTCCTAATCCAGGCACTTGTCATCTCCCGTCTGGATTACTGCAACTCGCTGTTGGCTGGGCTCCCTGCCTGTGCCATTAAACCCCTACAACTCATCCAGAATGCCGCAGCCCGTCTGGTGTTCAACCTTCCCAAGTTCTCTCACGTCACCCTGCTCCTCCGCTCTCTCCACTGGCTTCCAGTTGAAGCTCGCATCCGCTACAAGACCATGGTGCTTGCCTACGGAGCTGTGAGGGGAACGGCACCTCAGTACCTCCAGGCTCTGATCAGGCCCTACACCCAAACAAGGGCACTGCGTTCATCCACCTCTGGCCTGCTCGCCTCCCTACCACTGAGGAAGTACAGTTCCCGCTCAGCCCAGTCAAAACTGTTCGCTGCTCTGGCCCCCCAATGGTGGAACAAACTCCCTCACGACGCCAGGACAGCGGAGTCAATCACCACCTTCCGGAGACACCTGAAACCCCACCTCTTTAAGGAATACCTAGGATAGGATAAAGCAATCCTTCTGACCCCCCCCCCCTTAAAAGATTTAGATGCACTGTTTGTAAAGTGGCTGTTCCACTGGATGTCATAAGGTGAACGCACCAATTTGTAAGTCGCTCTGGATAAGAGCGTCTGCTAAATGACTTAAATGTAATGTAAATGTAAATGTAGCTATACTTACAGTTCAGGATATATATCAGGAAATCAGTCAACTGAAAAAAATGCATTAGGCCCTAATCTATGGATATCACATGACTGGGCAGGGGTGCAGCCATGGGTGGGCCTGGATGGAAATAGGCCCACCCACTGGGGAGCCAGGTTCACCCAATCAGAAAGCGTTTTTCCCCACAAAAGGGCTTTATTACGGACAGAAATAATCTTCAGTTTCATCAGCTTTCCGGGTGGCTGGTCTCAGACAATCGCCCAGGTGAAGAAGCCGGATGTGGAGGTCCTGGGCTGGCGTGGTTACACGTGGTCTGCGGTTGTGAGGCCGGTTGGTTGTATTCTCTAAATTCTCTAAAACGACGTTGGATGCGGCTCATGGTAGAGAAATTAACATGAAATTCTCTGGTAACAGCTCTGTTGGACATTCCTGCAGTCAGCATGCCAATCGCACACTCCCTCAAAACTTCAGACATCTGTGGCATTGTGTTGTGTGACAAAACTGCACATTTTAGAGTGGCCTTTTATAGTCCACAGCACAAGGTGTACCTGTGTAACGATCATGCTGTTAAATCAGCTCCTTGATATGCCATACTTGTCAGGTGGATGGATTGTCTTGGCAAAGGAGAAATGCTCACTAACAGGGATTTAAACAAATTTGTGCATAAAATTTGAGAGAAATAAGCTTTTTGTGCTTATGGAACATTTCTGGGATCTTTTATTTCAGCTCATGAAACATGGGACGAACCCTTTGCATGTTGCATTTATATTTTTGTTCAGTTTAATATTTAGCTTCACACGTCGGCTATACATCCCTAACGTCTCTCTTCCAGTTGTTCCAGTGCGCAACATGCTGTAGCAGGGGTCGGCAACCCTGCTCCTGGAGTGCCGCTGGCACTTCATGTTTTTGATTGAACTGACCTGGAAGACCAGATGTGTTGAATTTAGGCAATCATTGAACTGATCACTTGACTTAGTTGGTGTGGTGCCTAGTTGGAACAATATCTTAAAGTACCTGCGGCACTCCAGGAACAGGGTTGCCTACACCTGGGCTATAGGCTACACAAGCCTCTCCGGAGTAGGCCATTCCTCTTCTCGTGAAATTGATATTATTGGGTGTCTGTCTGAATAGTATTAACTCCAATCTCTACAAAGAGCACTTTCAACCACAGACATCAGGCAGATAAATAAATCGGCGTGTAAACAGGGGCGAAAATCTGAGATCAACCTTGGAGGGGACAATTACATGACATTTTCTCAGGAGCAATTCCTGAGGGGGACACCAAAAGTAGTGCTGTAACACATAGCCTACGTTGTAATATGTTAAATGTATATTGAGGGACCATAATCCCTACTACTGGATAATTGTTAGGTACAGTAGTTAACTGAAGGGTTGTCCCAACTTGTTTAAATCGTTATAATACTACTACTAATAATAGTTATAGCAGTGTTCCTTATCAGTCCAGTATGTATGCAGGTATTCGTACTTACAACCAGCAATATCAAGAAAGGCCAGTAGGCGGCAATGGTACTGTACACTGTATGGGAGCAGTTTTCATAAATACAATGAACATGGTGTGATCTCATCGTAAAGAATCTCCATTGAGAACCATCACAAAGTTGGTCTCCGTATTGAATTGACCTTTTAATTTGACTTTGTGATACATTTATATAGTCATTAAATATGTGCACCTGGCCTGAGTCTACTACAATATCTTTACAAGAACAAAACGCTTAAAATAAGTACAGTTCTAAAAGCAAAATAACTACTTCAATGAAAAACCCAAATAAATCAAACAAAATATCCTTCAGTCAGTGTCTCAACTCTTCAAACAGCAGCTATGGACAAGTATGTTACACAAAGTATGCAATTTTAAATAAAATAACATGAAATAAATCATTTGTAAGTGTACTGTCATGTACTAAAAACTGAAAACTACTAAACAAAAGAACAAATATCAATTACACCAGGGGTTCTCCAACAGGGGTCCACGGACTAATTGCAAGGTGTCCGTGAAATAAAAAAGTGTAATGAATGTAGTCAGTACAAGGTTTCCAGTAAGTTTACATATAATATAGAGGGGGTGGAGGTCCCTGAGGACCGCTGAAAACCTTGCCTGCCTTACCTCAAAATATGCAGGGGTTCCAGCATCCAAAAAAGGTTGAGAACCACTGCTATACACACTCCTGAACAAAAGAACCGAACATATGTTTGCGGGTTTCAATGGATCCAACAAATTGCTGGCAGATATTTTCCCTCTTGAGACTGTCCAGCCTGTCTCTATGTACATTACAGGCAACTACACCGTTCAGTCTCTCTTGGCCCATGCTAGCCCGTAGCCAAGTCTTTAACCTGCGGAGTGCACTGAAACTCCTCTCAGCCTCACATGAAGACACTGGCACCACAAACAAAATTCTGATCAGCACCTCAACTTGGTCAAACAACCCCCGTACCTCCACTGGAAGCCTCCTAAGGACCTCTGCTGCCTCTCCACTGCTGCTACAGGGGTATTTGTTGTGAAAGAGAGGGATCTGCACTGAAAGAGAATCTATGTTCAGCTCAGGGTACTGATCTAGAGACTCACCCATGAGAAGCGCTTTGTTCCAACTTTTGCAGGACGTTTAGACTGTCCTGGTCAAAACGGTCAAAACGGTCGCCAAACTGAACCTCCACACCATCCAACACTTAAAAGAATTCTGCCCTATAGTGATCCACTGCTTTGCCATCAAATCGTCTTGAGTGCGTCTCAATGGATTCAATAGTCAATCAAAGTTGTTGCTTTCTCATACAATGCAAGGTAGCTTTCGTCATTTCTCTTGCCCCTAAGAGATGACCGCACACACGCGACTGCAGCCTGCATACCAGAGACAGTCTGAGTTTTCTTCTGCAGTGAAATGTTTAGACATTCAAGCTCTCCAAGAACAGCAGAGGCAAGTGTGAGGCCCAACACAGTCTTTGCTGAAGTGCTCGAATAAGCCACTGGCAGTTGAAGCTGTCTTGGATGCAGTTTTTTCCATCTCCTCTAGGCTGCTGAGTACCCGCTCATACTGCCCTAGCACAGCTCTAATAGCAGTATTCCGCACAGTCCACCTTGTTGGACATAGGGTTTCAGGGTGGTCAGATTTGTATCTTTGGACGTGGCAATTGATTCAAACATGCTCTTAAACTTTCCTGACTGGCCATAGAGGACACCTAACTGATGGACCCAAGAAAGGGAATCCCGGACCAGTGGGGAGGCTGAGCAGCCAGCCTGTGTAATCAGATTTACACAGTGTGCTCCACAATGGACATAGAGGGCTAATGGCTGCTGCCTCCTCACAATTGCCTGTGCATCTGTGTATTTTCCTGCCATGTTTGAGGCACCATTGTAACTCTGCCCACGTAAGCCAGACATGGGCAAATTGAGCCTCAACAACACATCAGTTGCCACTTTCGCAATGCCCTCGCCTGTTGTCTCCGACACCCTGTATAGCCCAATAAACTCCTTGTGAGGGACAAGGTCATGGTCAACATAACGCAGACAGACACTCTCCTGTTCAGCACCAGAGACATCTTGAGTACCATCAACAATTAATGAAAATTGTACAATCGGAAGAGACGTAATCTCAGCTGCAATGCCTCAAATGACTGTATTGGCCATGATGTTCAGAATTTCATTCTGTGCTTTGGGGCCTGTGTACATTGTGGTACGCTCTGTTAACCACTTCAGTAAAATGGGATCATCCTCTTCTGCCCTGAGTTTCAAAAGCTGGTATAAATTCCCACTGTCATCCGTGTGGCCTCTAAAGGCTTGTCCCTGTCTTACTACATGCCACACCGAACTAACAATTTTCATCAAGCAATGCCTTGCGTCCTCCTGCTGTTTACCCCACGCGCTGGATAACTGGACACTGATTGGATTTAGCTGGTGTGCTGTTACAGTTACAAAGTGGCGGTGGGTTTGGCAGTTTTGATGTGCTGTGAATTTTTCAATGGCTTTTCTCCAGTTCCTAAATCCTGCACTAATGAAGGCAGCATCTGCTCTTTGGCCAAAAGATGGCTGGCTTGAAAACCCTTGGCTACAGTGAAAACACAACACTCCTTTTATTGATGGATTATAATGTAGCCAGGGGAAATCGCGAAACCATCTCTTGAAACGTCAACACTCTGTTTGCAAGAGTTTGCGGTTCTATAAATTGTGGGTGTGGCTGATATGGTTTTGTGCCATCACTGAGGTAACTGGACGATGCTGTGCCACTGTCCCCTATACTGGTGCTGCTGGCAACAAGGGTGACACCTGGTCCTGCCGTGGCTGTGACACTGTCCTCTGAAGTCTCTTTCCTTGGCTCTTTCCCTTTCACCACCCTCACAGTCTGTCTCCTAGAAAAGAAATAAGGTGTTTGCTGTACTCCTAACTACCAGTACCCAAAACTACACAATTAATCACAACAGCAATACCATTGCCTTAAACAAATCTTAGTTTAGTCACCAGTTTAAGTTGAGTGGGGGTATCCATGGCATTTTCCAATTATGTCCCTATTTTACAAATCAAAAAAATTGAGAACCTTTCATAATGTTGCCAAACAAAGACTCAACAAACTTACCTGAGACTCTGTCTCTGCCAATCTGTCCCTGCATATCTGTCCCCAGCTCTGCTGTCTGTGTGCCATCTGTTGCCTGCTCTGCCTAATGACATCATTGTGAAACATTTCCATTAGCATTTCACTTCTTTCTTATGAAAATTTTATCAACTCGTCTTTGAGATATTAGGCTACTAGAGTTCTTACTTTGCGTTTTGGTGTACTGAAAAATACTCTGATGTCCGTCTTTTAACTTTTTTCTGACATGTTTCTACCTGGCTGGCCGGTCTAGCTGCACACACACACATTTACACAACACATGCTGCAACGTTTTGAAATTTTAACATAGTTTGTTTCATATTGGCAGGTTTCCAACAAAAGCTGAATTTGCAAAGCTAGCGAGCACCAATTCCGTTTCTGTGGTGTTTGCTATAATCTTTGCTACCTGGTTAAATAAAGGTGAAAAAAAAAATCCACTAGCGACAATTTAGCTTTTGCAACGAGACCATTAAATATATTTAAGACAATGGTATAAGAGAGTGTAGTTCTGTTCAGTTTGGACTTCAGTTTATCGCTAACCTTATCACAGGGACTTTGAAGCACTACAGCTGCATGCTAATCTTGGAATAAACTGACGATAGCAAATATTTCATTTTTGACGATGCCACATGAATGGAATAGGTACTAGCTAGCTTGATAGTTAATGTTTGCTTTAGTTTGCGCGCTAGCTCTGCAAATTCAGCTAGTGTGTGAACCCTGCAACATTAAAAAAAGATATACATTGCTATGGCGCGATTGACTGGATTACCTCACGTCAGTTACGTACATCGAGTGCCTTTCGGACAGTAGATACGAACCCTCTGTTACCTTGCCAGCTAAAGAACTGGCAGTGGATCAAACCATTGTGAGGCAAAGGGTGGGGGGGGGGTCGCAATCTTGTGAAACTTAAAAACGCGCTATTAAGTGTCTATAATCAGCACAAGTGCTTTCATTGCGTATTATTAATATTATTGAAATTACATAGTTATCTTTACAGTGATATATTGGGGGGGACAAATCATATTTTTTCCAGGATGGGGGGGTCGTGTCCCCCCCGTCCCCCCTGGGATTTCCGCCTATGCGTGTAAATATAAAATAAAGACACCACAAAACCAATATAAACAGATGATATGTGCCCGTATGTATGAGAGTCAGGCATACACAGAAATGCACACGGATAGTGTTTGAGGTGGATTAATGGTCAAAGCAGATGAAATCATCCTATGATGGAACCACGGATATGTATGTTACCACACACACAAATCCTACACACACACACACACACACACACACACACACACACACATACACACACACACACACACACAATACCCCAAAAGCATCTATGCATTGGCCCGGGAATCAAACGCAGGCCTCCAGCGAATTTGACCACGGAACCGCAAATGCTTAGGTTTCGGTGGTAAGGGTAGTGGGTCACGCCAAATTTTAGGGACAACCATTTGAAGGGGCATGAATAAAGTTGAGGAGATTACTGGGAATTGTGGAGGAACCGAGCAGGCGAGTTTAACGATGAGGCCAAAAGGTTTCTGAACTGTTCACGTTCTGCCAGTTCACGTTCGATAGCATTCTCATAGGGTTGGGTTGGTCCTGGTCAGTCCCTGGATGGGAGACCAGATGCTGCTGGAAGTGGTGTTGGAGGGCCAGTAGGAGGCACTCTTTCCTCTGGTCTAAAAAATATCCCAATGCCCCAGGGCAGTGATTGGGTGACACTGTGACACTGCCCTGTGTAGGGTGCCGTCTTTCGGATGGGATGTTAAACGGGTGTCCTGACTCTCTGAGGTCATTAAAGATCCCATGGCACTTATCGTAAGAGTAGGGGTGTTAACCCCGGTGTCCTGGCTAAATTCCCAATCTGGCCCTCAAACCATCATGGTCACCTAATAATCCCCAGTTTACAATTGGCTCATTCATCCCCCTCCTCTCCCCTGTAACTATTCCCCAGGTCGTTGCTGCAAATGAGAACGTGTTCTCAGTCAACTTACCTGGTAAAATAACGGTAAAATAAAAAAAATAAAAAAAATAGAGAATGACTGGTGATGTTAGCTAGTTAGCTAATTACACCGTATCAAACGCTCGTTATCCATTCAGCCTGGATCCCTTTTAATTCAAAGATCAATACGTGAAATTGCAATTTTGTTAGACAAAATATCAATGACAGAAGTCAGAAAGCGTGCCGAAATGTTTTATGTAGATTACATCAGCATATTTGAACTTTGAAGAGTGTATAGGACGTAAATGTTGGTATAGTGTGTGTGTGTGTCTATATGGATGTGTTCAGACAGGCAACCCAATTCTGATATTTTTTTCACTAATTGGTGTTTTGACAATTCAGGCCATCTCTGAAAAAGATTTGATGTGATTGGCCAAAAGACCAATTAGTGAAAAAAGTATCAGAATTTGGCTAACTGTGTAAGCACAGCCTTTGTCCACCTATAGAAATGCAGGTTAGCGTTTTTTGTCATGAAACTTTTTGTCATGAAACCCTAAATCTCAGGAATTTGTGAGCTTCTGCTCTCCCAACTTGGTCATCGAATTTCGCCCTTTTTACCTTCCGAGAGAGTTCTCTGGGATTATCGTCACGGCTGTGTACATCTTGCCCAAAACTGACAATACAAAAATACAAAGATTTTCATTGGACCTTGAATAAACTGAAAAGTATAGGAACAAAGTGGAGGAGCAATTCAGCGGGTCGTATACGTATGCGGCCGGGGCTTCTAACGATCACAGATTACAAAAAGAAAGCCAGTCACGTCGCAGACACCAACGCCACCCTACCAGACAAGCAAAACACATTTTTCTCACGCTGCAAGAAAAATGACTGAGCTGCCGAGGAGAACCCCTGAGAGCAACGCGGGCTACGTGCCCTCGTGTCTCCACGGAGGATGTATGTAAGTCATTCAAACATGTTAACCCTCGCAAGACTGCTGGCCCAGACGGCATCTTTAGACGCGCCCCCACAGCATGTGCAGACCAGCTAGATAGCTGTTGTGTTTTCTGACATTTTCAATCTCTCTGTAGCTCAGGCTGTTATCCCCACATGCTTCTAGATCAACCCCTCATCCCTGTGCCGAAGAAAGGGAAAGTAACTGAACTAACTACCGACTCATAGCACTCACTTCCGTCATCAGGAAGTGCTACGAGAGGCTAGTCAAAGTAGTGTTACACTGTATACCGAAATGTAGGTACTTTTCCGATACAAAAAAACAAAAAGGTATGTTACTACAGATTTTGAATCAAGTCTGTATCAGCTCAGGCCCTTTATAGCGTGACGAGCAAAGTGCATGCTCCACTTATTCATTGTTAGAGCTGTCTGGGCTGCATTACCTTCCCACTCATGCTGCACAAAATTTGACACACTTAAAAAATGCAACACGGCATGTAGACATGTTTAAACTGTTCATTACTGTTTGCAAAACAATTTCCATATAGACTAGAACACTTTTACACAACGCAAGACGAAGCAGGTAGCTTCCAGCTTTAATTGGAGGCTAACATTCCTTGCTAGCTTACAGCAGATTTCACTGCCCTAGTACTTTGTTTGTGATACCATAACACAAAATATGCTGATTTCAAAGCTGATGGTCACCTAAAACTTTATTAATTCACGTTGTCTCCCTCGCCACCAAAAACGAATTCACTTCATCGTCTTTCTTTGCCTCCCGTCTGGTTTCAACTAGATTCCATAGCCACAGTCAGATTCCACAGCCACATTCTTCCTGGCGAATAAAGTCATTAATTTCTTAAAGAGACAGTGCACACGTTTAGAAAATAAATGATTGCTTCTTTGATGCAAATGTTTTTAATCAGTAAAATAAAAAAAGTCCTAAATGGAAGAGATTGTTTGTCATCTGTAGCCGCATGAAATCAGCTTAAACAAGCTCAATAACTCAGTAACTCTTATTGAATAATAAGAGTGGTATTTAGAATCATGATGGTATTGACCATTGTGATTCTAAACCTGGTATCGGTATCGAGGTCAAAATTCTTGTATCGTGACAACACTAAGTCAAAGACTACATCACCTCCTACCTCCCAACAAACTCGACCCTCTGCAATTTGCCTATCGCCCGACACATCCAAGGATGACGCAATTGCCATTGCACTGCACAGTGCCCTCACCCACCTGGACAAGAGGAATGCATGTGAGGATGCTATTTATCGACTACAGCTTGGCATTCAATACCATAATGCCCTCTAAGCTCACCACAAGCTCACAGTCCTGGCACTGAACTTCTCTCTATGCAACTGGGTCCTGGACTTCGTGAAGGGCTGCCCCCAGGTTGTAAAGGTAGGCAACATTAACTTCTCCACACAGATCCTCAACACGGAGGACCCACATGGGTGTGTCCTCAGTTCCCTCCTGCACTCCCTGTATACCCATGACAGCGTGGCCTCACACAGTTCCAACTCCATCATCAAGTTTGCTAACGACACGACAGTAGTAGACCTGATTACCAACAACAACGAGATGGCCTACAGGGAGGAGGTAAGCACTCTCTCTGACGGTGTGGTGCCAGGTAAACAATCTCTCCCTCAACATCAGCAAAACAAAAGAGCTTATTGTGGACTTCAGGAGGAACCAGGCTGGGATAACCCCAATCCTCATCAACGGGCCACAGTGGAGACGGTCAAAAACATCAAGTTCCTCAGTGAACAGATCCCCGAAGAGCTGAAATGGTCAAACTTGATATTTGTCTTGTATTTCATTAGGATCCCCATTAGCTGTTTCAAAAGCAGCAGCTCCTCTTCCTGGGGTCCACACAAAACAATGAAATAATACAGAACATTAACAGACAAGAACAGCTCAAGGACATAACTACATCAATAAAATAAAAAGATCACATGTAGTCTACATATCAATACATACACACAAACTACCTAGGTCAAAACATTGTGCCGTGAGGTGTTGCTTTATCTGTTTTTTGAAACCAGGTTTGCTGTTCATTTGAGCAATATGAGATGGAACGCACCACTGGGTGCACACTGCCGGAGGAAGGCCAAGAAGATCATCAGGGACCATCATCAGTAGAGGTCGACCGATTTAATTGGAATGGCCAATTAATTATCTTATAAAAAACGATCAATCTTAACATAATCACTAGTTAACTACACATGGTTGATGATATTACTAGTTTATCTAGCTTGTCCTGCATTGCATATAATCGATGCAGTGTCTGTTAATTTCTCATCGAATCACAGCCTACTTTGCCAAACGGGTGATGATTTAACTTCTTTGGGGTAGGGGGCAGTATTTTCACGTCCGGAGGAAAAGCTTGCCCAGAGTAAACGGCCTGCTACAAAGCCATACAAGCTAGAATATGCATATTATTAATAGATTCGGATAGAAAACACTCTGAAGTTTCGAAATCTTTTTGAATGATGTCTGTGAGTATAACAGAACTCATATGGCAGGACGAAACCTGAGAAAAAATCGAACCAGGAAGTGGGAAATCTGAGGTTGGTCGATTTTCAACTCAGCTCCTATTGAAGATACAGTGGGATATTGGTAATATTGTGTGGCTCTCTGCAAAATCAAAGAATGTTTTGGAACTTCTGAACGTAACGCGCCAATGTAAACTCAGACTTTTGGATATAAATATGAGCTTTACCAAACAAAACATACATGTATTGTGTAACATGAAGTCCTATGAGTGTCATCTGATGAAGATCATCAAAGGTTAGTGATTAATTTTATCTATATTTCTGCTTTTTGTGAATCCTCTCCTTCTCTTTGTGAATCCTCTCCTGTTATTCTGTGAATAGGCACTCACCTAACATAATCGTTTGGTTTGCTTTCGTCGTAAAGCCTTTTTGAAATCAGACACTGTAGCTGGATTTACAACAAGTGTATCTTTAAAATGGTGTAAAATACATGTATGTTTGAGGAATTTTAATTATGGGATTTCTGTTGTTTTGAATCAATGCCTTTCTAAAAATCAATACACAAGTATATATTTTTCAACCAGCATATTTAGTTAATATTGTTTATCAGCAGTTTTAAGGGTAGCAACGTGCTTCTTTATCACATTTGGTCATCAAAATCACTTACTAGTGTTTCAGTTCATCTTTAATAGCTGGGCATCGGCACACACTTCTGCAAATACACACCTGTTTCCAATAAACGGGGGGTCTAAATGAATTGTTTGAGTGAACTTCAGTGACTACTGTAAAGATTGCGCAAACGAAGATAAAGAAGAGCAACATCATTCCCAAGGATGAGACAGCAGTGTGGTTTGACATGGTCGGCTCAACTACAGTGGATATAAGAGGTGCAACGAGTGAGAGAGAATTGGTTCTGTATCGGGGGTGTATGATAGGCGGCCTTTGCAAGTTCTGCGATGGATTTGATATTATAATGTTTATACTGGTCACAAACAGTGTTGTAGTCTTTTCAAAATTTTATTGAGCAAAAGCTGAGAGCGTTATATTGAATTCATTTACAGTTTTGAAGTCATATCCCCCGTACTTGACTACTCCTAATTAAGTCTATATAACACACTGTCGTTGTTAGAATCTTAATGTCATTCCCCCTCCCGTCCCTCATTCACCGCCAGTCATTTACCGCCAGTCAGCCTGCCCAGCTGATGATGGCCCATTGAAACTACACCTAAACTATATCGGAAAAAAAATTCACACATATAACAGAGTTAGCCTAAAGACAAGATTATATTGACAATAGTCTGATGGGTGACAATATTATAAATGTTTTAATTGTATAGGAAGAATCTGATGAACAGCGCAGCTTGGAATTGACACAGAGGCAGGGAAACAGAGGTGACTTATCATTGCCAAAAAACTCTTAAAAATTACCTCTTGAGCTCTATTTCAAAATATAACTTTATGGCAGAAGTACCGCGATTCCATGCACTCCCCACGTGCACTCGCAACACTTAAAGAACAGTTGTATATTTAAAGGGAATAATAGATTTTGGCAATGAAGCTCTTCATCTACTTCCCCAGAGTCAGATGAACTTGTGGATACCATCTTTGCGTCCGGTATGAAGGAAGTTAGAGGTATGCACATGCCAATGCTAACTAGCGTTAGCACAATGACTGTTCCCATTGACTTCCTGTCATTGCCCTGACACTAGTTAGCAATTGCGCTAACGCTAGTTAGCAACTTCTTTCAAGCTGCATGCAGAAACACAAAAATGGTATCCATGAGTCCATCTGACTCCAGGGAAGTAGATAAAAGGCTTCAATGCAAAAATCCCGAAGTATTCTTTTAAACTTGAAATATACCAGTCTGTTCTTTTGAAATGCACTTTCTTAATTTCATAATGTTCCTTAAGACCTGCCCTTAATTAATTATCTTAGTGATGGTGTTCATTTGGATTGGATTTTAACACTTGCATTTTGATGTTTTAGTTGTTTTTTGTTTGTACATTGGCTATACCCTACAGTTACATAAACTAATGAAAATACTATTGTGTTTGTTGAAATACATTTGGTTTTGTATTCAAATCAAACAATTTTTTATTTGTCACATGCGCCGAATATAACAGGTGTAGTAGACCTTACAGTGAAATGCTTACTTACAAGCCCTTAACCAACAATGCAGTTTTAATAAAAATACCTTAAAAAAATAAGAAATTAAAGTAACCAAATAATTAAAGAGCAGCAGTAAAATAACAATAGTGAGGCTATATACAGGGGGTACCGGTACAGAGTCAATGTGCGGGGGCACCGGTTAGTCGAGGTAATTGAGGTAATATGTACATGTAGGTAGAGTTATTGATGTACTGGGCCTTACGCACTACCCTCTGTAGTGCTTTGCGGTCAGAGGCTGAGCAGTTGCCATACCAGGCAGTGATGCAACCCGTCAGGATGGTGCAGCTGTAAAACCTTTTGAGGATCAGAGGACCCATGCCAAATCTTTTCAGTCTCCTGAGGGGGAATAGGTTTTGTCGTGCCCTCTTCACGACTGGCTTGGTGTGCTTGGACCATGTTAGTTTGTTGGTGATGTGGACACCAAGGAACTTGAAGCTCTCAACCTGCTCCACTACAGCCCCGTCGATGAGAATGGGGGTGTGCTCGGTCCCTCTTTTCCTGTAGTCCACAATCATTTCCTTTGTCTTAATCACATTGAGGGAGAGGTTGTTGTCCTTGCACCACACGGTCAGGTCTCTGACCTCCTCCCTATAGGCTGTCTCGTCGTTGTCAGTGATCAGGCCTACCTACCACTGTTGTCATCGGCAAACTTATTGATGGTGTTGGAGTCATGCCTGGCCGTGCAGTTATGAGTGAACAGGGACTACAGGATGGGACTGAGCATGCACCCCTGAGGGGCCCCCATGTTGAGGATGTGCGTGGCGGATGTGTTGTTACCTACCCTTACCACCTGGGGGCGGCCCGTCAGGAAGTCCAGGATCCAGTTGCAGAGGGAGAGGTTTAGTCCCAGGGTCCTTAGGTCCTAATGTTACCTAAGACCTTTGTAAACACAGTCAAATTATTGTTTTTGTGATAGTATACATGAGATGTATTCATTAGACTGTTCGAATGTTGATGTCAAGAAAACGTATAATTGGCTTAGGCACCGGTGTATCAAGGCCCGGCTTTTCTAAAGTTAAGGAAATAGACGCCTGGCTCAAATAGGAACCTGCCTCTAAATGCTGGTTATGTTCAGTGATTGAAACAAATTAACTGAAGTTTTAGGGTAAAAGAAATACAATTAAAAAGTTCTCTCTCCCCATCGGGGAATTGAACCCCGCATGACAGGCAGGGATACTGACCACTATACTAACGAGGACTAACAAATCTATTTCTCTGGAGCCAAAAATCATATTGGGCACAATAACATCCTGTTCTACTGGTTGTCCCGATTAGCGCACATATAGACAAGCACAAAACAAGAAACACACACACAACTGACATTGACAATGAGACTAGGTATAACGACACAAATGACAAAAAATATTTCTCTAAGTTACACAAGGCTATTTACAGTTGTTGCTGTACATGTGAAAAATATCTAACAAAGGAGTGGATTATAGGTTCTGAATAGACGTCCTTTGAGCCAAATAAATAAGTATTAATATTGGATGTTAAGTGGGGTGAGAATTCTACAAAACAATGCAGTAAACAAATCTGTTTTCACTAAATGTCAATAATTTGGTCGTCAAAAGACATAACAAATGATTTGAAAAAGTTAATGTGGTAGTTGTTCCCATGTCTAAAACTCCCAATACTGTACGTTACTATTGTCACGAATCCCGCCGAGGATGGTGCCTCTTCCTGTTCGGGCGGCGCTCGGCGGTCGTTGTCACCGGCCTACTAGCTGCCATCGATTCCTTTCTTTTTGTTTCTGTTAGTTTGGGCTGATTGGGTGCACCTGTTTTGAGTTTAGTTTGGTGGGTAGGCTATTTAAGGGCAGGTAGCCCGCTGGCTGTTGTGCGGGCTTGTATTCTGTTATGTTGTGGTTGGATTGTAATGTGGATTTTGTTATTTTCTGTGTACAGTTTAGTCCGGTGTTTTTGGACTCGTCTTTTCATGCGCCCGTGTGTTTTAGGGCATGATCGTTTGGAAAATAAATCCTCATTATTGAAACCTGCTCTCTGCGCCTGACTCCATCCACCCAGTACTCCTAGCAGCTCTGACAACTATATTGACGTGATGAGGCCAAATGTAAAGCAAGTGCCGTGCTAAGAAGGTTCAAATCGGTAGAACAGACCTTTTTGTAAAACCTGCAAAATGTGTACGTTTATATTTATGCTGTTGTCAGTGCCCAATGATGTTTGTACCCTGTTTTGTGCTGCTACCATGTTGTGCTGCTGATGTGTTGTTACCATGTTGTTGTCATGTTGTGTTGCTACCATGCTGTGTGGTCATGTGTTGCTGCCATGCTATGTTGTTGTCTTAGGTCTCTCTTTATGTAGTGTTGTGTTGTCTCTCTTGTTGTGATGTGCGTTTTGTCCTATAATTCTATTTAATTTAATTTGTATTTTTAATTCCCGCCACCGTCCCCGCATGAGGCCTTTTGCCTTTGGTAGGCCCTCATTGTAAATAAGAATTTGTTCTAATCTTACTTGCCTAGTTAAATAAATATTAAACAAAATAAATAAAATGTGCTCTTTGCGATGGGTATTCCTCAACCTATCAGAGTAAGATCGATGTGACATTGTATTGCCAAGAAGTATGGGAAAGTCCTGAGGGTGTTTCACATTCATCAGACATCTTTGACTGAAATATAAGGTAAAACTTTTTCATTTTGAAAAAAAACAGCAGGTTACATGAAAAAAACAGCAGGTTACAAAGTAGAGCTTCGTAGCTACGTTTTGATGTATGGGTTGTCAGGATTGTCAAAATTCACATTTTGCCACACCCATTTCTAGTGCTAGCTTGCTAGATGTGTGGGAGTGCCTGATGCCTGTTCACTGAGGCAACAAGCCAGGCAAGAGGCTGCTTTGGCTGTATTGTGCCAGCAGCAAATTTTATGACTGATGGTTTTATTCTTTCAAGTAAAAACTACCAGAATTCAGTGGCTACAGGACTTAAATATTTTGTCTTGCCCATTCACCCTCTCTGGGCTTAAAAGTCTTTATTTAACCTATCTCCTCCCCTTCATCTACACTGATTGAAGAGGATTTAACAGGGGACATTAATTAGGGATACTAGCTTTCAGCTGGTCATGCTATGCCATGGAAAGAGTAGCTATGCTTAATGTTTTGTACACTCTTGCACATCCATGCTTTAGATTAACAGTCTAACGTGCTAGCCGATTGGGCCGCAAACTAAATTGCTGGGACCCTGACCCTTGACGTTTGTGATCTCATTCTACAATAAATTTCATCTTACATCGGGATATTCTACACCATATTCAGGATGTCGTCATAGTATGACAAAATATAGGGGGTAGGAGGGGTAAAGGCCAATTTGGAACACCCGTATACAATGAGGTTTATCTCACAGTCAGAAGTATAAGGAAAAAAATGCATCCTCCCTGTCGGGGAACACCTGTATACAATGAGGCTAATCTCACAGCCAGAAGTATAAGGGAAAAAATCTTATCCTCCCCGTCGGGGAATTGAACCCCGGTCTCCCGCGTGACAGGCGGGGATACTGACCACTATACTAACGAGGACTGATTGTGATCGGAAGTTTTACCTTTTAAACAAAATATATTACCCGAAGGGTTCTCTTTTCCTGGAGCCAATTTTGATTTTGGGCATGAGTTACAGTTACTGTCTAGTAACAATCTCACTTTAAAAAAATGATATTCTGTTAACTCATTCCCAGAGCATACGTTTGGGTATGAGTATGCTTTGTGGCTTTGCGGCCAAAGCATACGTTTGAGAAGAAAAAAAAATCTTAAAAAACTCCACCTCAAACTTGTATCTCAAACAGACCGTTAAAAAACTGCAAGCTATTTCCTCATAGAGTATGCTGTCATACTCCTGAGGAGGATTAGCTGGCCAAGCAGCGGTCTACTTGCATGAATATTTTTTAAGACCGGTATATGCCTACACCATTCCAATACAGAAAAGCTATTTTTAACATAATTATAATTTTTTTGAAGGAAAGCTATTTCACTAATATTGTATTTAATTAAGTCATATTTCATAGAAATCTGGAAACACTGGACAGTTACTTCAACAACACAACAATATCCTGTTTCACTTGTTGTCCCTATTCAATTTATGATGCCCCGCCCACGCTTGACCCAGTTCCTGATCAAGCATGATTGATTTCCGCCTACCGGCACATTCACAAACAAGCTAAACATGGTTAGATATTAATTAAATGTAAAAACGATTAAATAACTTGCACAGAATTGAAAAGATATGTTAATTCTGTTTTAGATAGTCAGCATATTAGACTGTATCGAATGGTAGTTGTTATCCATAGAGGCTGTATGCCTTTTCAATCAAAGATGCGCCCTTGTTGCCAGGCATCATAAAGTGAATAAACTAAAATTATATTACATGCTCCCCTCTCGTCTAAACCCTTCAATCATCTTGGATCGTTACACCTTGTAGCCATGTAGACTACGGACTAGGTTAGTACCAATAATTTATATACACACACAAGATGACTAGATATGGGGCGCTGTTTTGAAGCCACCGCACCATCTTGGCACTCCCCCTCCATAATAAAACATATTTTAGAAGCGATGGAAACGCATGTATTAAAGTCTCGATTTGTTTTTGTCACGTTCATTCTATTACAGACACTTTAATGCATACTTTTAAATTATATTATGTGAGCAACATTTTTCATTCAAAAATATATAAACATTTCCCTGAAAGGTATATAATTGTTTGAAAGTTCTAATGTTACTGTCCCCACGACACAAAAAAAATAAATACCAATATGGCCGACCGGTGGCTTCAAAGCCTCTCATTGACCAATACTTAGTATCAGCAATCCAGGGTTTATATACATCATTGTTTTTTTTACAGAATATAAATCTTCCTCCCTTTCTCTACAACACCGTGTCTCTGTGGCGCAATCGGCTAGCGCGTTAGACTGTTAATCTAAAGGTTGGTGGTTCGAGCCCACCCAGGGACGGATTGTTTTCCTTTTAGCAAATGCTAAAGCATTAGTGACTCATATCATTTTAGCATTAGGGATTCATAACTGTTGTTTTGAAGTCAAGAAATTATGCTCATATTTTTTTCAATATTTAAGTGGTACCTAGTTAGTGTGTTAGTAAACCATAATACCATGTTTTTTCCATGTTAAACTCACACTGCACTGCACAGATTTACAATGTAAGAGACAGGCAAGAGGGGCACAACACAACGACAAACAAAAGACAACATTCAAGAAAGACAGAGGAAAGTTGCATTTACTGCGGGAGGGGAGGATTGCCAACAATCACCATGTGCAACAGGCTACAGCCCTCCGATACTCAGTACAACCACATTTTGTTTATTCTTTAAGAAAATGAAAATTCTGGTGGCTACTGGCTGCATCAAGGAAAACTAAACTTGGCTAATTTACTGTTGAAAATTGTGATATTTTTTGCAATATATGTACAATGAATCCTACAACAGTAAGAGAACATTCCGACAATCTCAGGAGAGGTTCATTCTGATTTGAGTTTGAATTTCTGAGGATCATTTCCTGACTTTAAAACAACTCTTACATGAATCCACTGCTAAAACGATTGCACCGTCCCTGGGTGGGCTCGAACCACCAACCTTTAGATTAACAGTCTAACGCGCTAGCCGATTGCGCCACAGAGACAAGGTTGTTAACATCGTACGAGCTAAATCAGTTTGTTTCTGAGGTAGCACATGAGCGTCACGAGTAGGGGGTTTCAGTTTTAAAATGGAAGTGCTGAACGTAGTATACACAGCCCGGCTAGCTCAGTCGGTAGAGCATGAGACTCTTAATCTCAGGGTCGTGGGTTCGAGCCCCACGTTGGGCGCTATGTTTTGAATAGGAACTGACTTAACAACAACCCTGGCAGTAATCTGAAAAGCATAAAATGTTCACACTTTAATAAACTGAAAATATACTATTTATACATTTGGTAATACTGTTACATATACTATTATATTTAAATATAATTTACATTTTATTAGTAGTGTTTCTCTTTCTCTTTGGACTTCAAAACGTCCAAAATAATTTTCATGAAACCAACAAAACTATTTTAATTTGATGTTTTATTCAAGTTTAAATAAATCAAATCAAATACTGAACACTGAGATGGGTGCTACAATCAGGAATAGTTTGGTGAGGGTTAGTAGGGGCAGAGATACCTTTGAGGAGATGGGAAACTCAGTTGGAATAATATTAAGGTCCATTATGTACGTTGCCCACACGTCGTCAATGGGCCGTGCCGTGCATTCTGGGTGATTTTGGGACAAGGAGCGCTCTCCTTCAAGGAGTGAATGGGAGTAAATTGGGCGCTAGCACAAAACCACCAAATTAGCATGAATTTCGTCAACAAGAAGTACAACATTACAAATATTTTCCTAGATGTGAGATAATGAACTTCGTAATATCGTATAGCTTTGATATCGTAACATTACGTACTTTGGAAGAAAATTGGCCGGTTTGTCGACTCATACCCTTTGAGAAGGGATTGCGTGACGATATTCTTAGCAATTGCGTGACGCAGCATTACAACGTGAACCTGATTGGTCAACAGTCTGACGGGTTACAAGTTTCGCCTCTCATTTCCAATGGTATTGCTATCTCTTCCTTTCTTCAATATCTCTGGTAGGGGGTGCATGTTTACAAAAGGAGGGGCTATACCATATACAAACAGCGCGGCTAGCTCAGTCGGTAGAGCATGAGACTCTTAATCTCAGGGTCGTGGGTTCGAGCCCCACGTTGGGCGCTGCTTTTTGAATATTAGGTGTTTTTATTTTATTTGTCAAGCTGCTTGAATAAAGGCGAAGTAGACTTCACTGTGAAATGCTTACATACGAGCCCTTTTCCAACAATGCACAGTAAAAAAGGAAATAGCAACACAATAAAATAACAATAACAAGGCTATATACAAGGAGCACCGATACCAAGTCAGTGTGCTGAGGTACGAGGTAGTTCAGGTAATATGTACATGTAGGTAGGAGTAAAAGTGACTAGGCACTCAGGTTTGATGATAAACAGATAATAAACAGAGTAGCAACAGCGTGTGTGAAAAAGTGTGAAAGTCTGTCTATGTGTGAGTGTGTGTGTAGGTTTTGTGTGTGTGTGAGCGTATGTAGTATACGTGTGTGTTTGAGTGTGTGGGTAGAGACCAATGAGTGTGCATAGACTCAGTGCAAAATATTTTTATATAAAGAATATATTAATACAAAACCTTCCCAGCAGTAATCTGATAACCTTGTAGCAATGGAACTTAATTCCCATTACATTTTTCACTAAATAATAAAAAATATACTTTTATAAACGTTATAATACTGCACAGTATGAGTCATAATACCCATAAAACAAAGTGATCAAATGGTTCCAATCGTTTTTCCACCATTAAATGTTATCCTTTGTGTATTTTAGAAACACTTCAAATAAGGGCTGTGTTTTATGTAGGCTTAAGGCATCAGCATGCTTCAGTTCGACTGGCGGCTAGCCAGCTAGTTCTTTGTTTCTAGCCATTTTGAGCCTGTAATCGAACCCACAAATGCTGATGCTCCAGATACTCAACTAGTCTAAAGAATGCCAGTTTTATTGCTTCTTTAACCAGAACAACAGTTTTCAGCTGTGCTAACATCATTGCAAAAGGGTTTTCTAATGATCAATTAGAACTCGCATTAGCTAACACAACGTGCCATTGGAACACAGGAGTGATGGTTGCTGATAATGGACCTCTGTACGCCTATGTAAACAATCTGCCGTTTCCAGCTACAATAGTCATTTACAACATGTCTACACTGTATTTCTGATCAATTTGATGTTATTTTAATGGACTTTTTTTTGTTGCTTTTCTTTCAAAAACAAGGACATTTCTAAATGACCCCAAACTTTTGAACGGTAGTGCAAATATATTAAAAAATATATCCAAAATGTGACCAGAGGACAATATTTTGAAAGTTTTTCAAAACCCACACAAAGTAGGCTATTTGATTGACAACGATTCAAACAACTATTCAGAGTCTATTTTAAAATATGGACCGACTAAAATTCTGGTCGAGTGTTTGTCAATTCAATTTAGTCATTGTCTTTTGTTTGGAGCGCTCCTGTCAATGTTGAGTAAGGACGCGCACCTGATTACGCTTAGTAGTAGGCCCATAGGCTACTTGGACTGCGTGCAAATGTAGGCATATAAATGTGCCCATTTGGGGATCTGATAGTATTTCTGTTTGGCTTAACGCACCACCACTGTGGACCAGCTGTGGACCTTCTCAAAGTAATGTTTTCTTCAACTTAAAACAGCAAGCAAACGAAGTCTGTTTTTACATCCATTGAGAATGACAATAGTTCCTCAATGTATTTGAAAAATCTTTCCAGCTTTCTCCCTTTCGATAGCCACTCAGCATGTAAGGGGAAAATGCCATGCTCTGATCCAGTGGAAAGTCATAAAATAAGCCTACCTGATTACTTCTTACCAATACTTGACTTATACTGAAATAAGTTCCGGTTCTCAATTTGGGTGCTGGTACTGTTTATATTTAGGTGCAGGAGCACCACAATACTTTCGAGCTAATATTCTATAAGAGGAACAGGAGCTCAAGCAGTAGAACATTTGAGGTGTTGGTACTCAGCTCCGGTGAGCTCCTGCCCAAGTCAAGCACTGCTTCTTATCCCTTGCACAAATACAGTGGTTCTTCCTGTAAAAGTTGCTCATACTGCAGCACACCACGTTAAGGGTCAGCCATTGTTGCCATTAATGCTAGTTAGTGCTAGTTTGACCACCAGAGGGCATCTTTGAGAAGCATTTGACTTTTTGTAATATTGGTTGTACTAGAGAATGTAAAATATTTTTTTGTAAGAACATAGTATATGGGATTGATTTTAAATTTAGCTTAATTAATTTGATTAATATTATATTCCAAGAAAAATGAAACCCTCAGGGGTTGGTACAATGGTACAATGTGACCATTTCCACACCCTAATTGTAGGCTAACCAATACCCAAATGGAGATTTAGTGAAAATAAAAATCTCATTGATTTATTAAGACCAGTCCCATGCTTGTCACAGAGCAGCGTGAAACGGTGCTGAAATAGTTGACCACACCCAGGTAGTCTATTGCTTCAAATCCTATTAGAACAATAGGATGACGGCGGGCCAGACACTATATATTTAACATGTTTAACATGTAATACATTTCAGTGACAATAAGAGAATCATTTTGATCTGATTACGCTCATAAAATCTCATGTCTATTCAATTATTATTTTTGTCTATTTCTCTGTGCGTTGATTGGTGGGGAGAAACAGGTCTACATAGCTTACTGTAGGCTACACTACTTTTTAACGTCAATATTTGTTCAGAGCAATTTGCGTGATAGCAAGATACAATGTCGCTCTCAAAAAGTATCAAGAAGAAAAGTGGATAATGAAAATCGAAGTTTCAGAGAAGAATGTACAGAGAGATATGCATTCGTCTCTCCCCAATGCCAAGCCAGTGTCTTATTTGTAATGAAAATATCGCTGTTTGCAAATAATTCAATCTCTGATGTAATTATGAATCTAAGCATAGAACTTTCAGTGGCCTTCCCACCCCATATAGAGGCCCGACGCGAAACATTGAAATGTTAACTACAAGCTGCACACTGCACACACAGCTTTTTTTGCGGTCATTTTCTGTAACTTAAACGGGTTACATTTGCAGTTACAAGGAAGAGGGAAACAGTCGTGGACATTGGAGAAATTTGAGGCCTTTACTAGGAAGCTTGAGTTGTTCGATTTGGTCTTGTCATCTGGAAGGCTACTGCACTTCAGCACACTGAAGAAGCATCAGACAGAAGGACCAGGCTGCAGCATTGTCACAGAGGTCATGGAAGATTTCATCAAGCAGCTGAGGGACAACTTATCCACCAGATTTGATGACTACAGCATGCCCAAGGATATTAACTGAACTGATTGAATTCCAGACATCGAGCCAAATCAGGGAAGCGCTCAGGAGTGACGAGTCCCTGTGTGCGTTGTGGGTGGCATGCTCAGAGGAATACAGCACAATAAAGAAACTTGCATTTTATAAGCTAACAATGTTTGGATCGACTTACACCTGCGAGTCCTCATTTTCCTCTATGAACGCAATACAGACTCACGACAGGAACCGACTTTCACATAAGTCAATCGTGGACTGCCTGCACATCAAAATCACAACCATCAAACCCAACACCAACAAGATTGTGTCCGAGGGGAAATGCAACTTTTCTCATTGAATATGTAACTTAGTGGCCTATATGACTGTATTTAGTAAATACTAATATTACTGTGGGAGTTTATCCAGAGATATTTACGTCTCAAGCTGACAGTATGTTCTGTTAGTTCTGTCGTTACAAGAGCAGGCTATCCCGACACAGACAGCCTTTATTTCTTTAAATTATTGTTTTATGTAGGATGCTACATTTTTGACCAGTTGCAATTGTAAGTAGGCCTAATTTAAAAATATATATACTACTTCTATTAGGCTGTTAAACATCTTCTTGTCAATAGGGGGGCGCTGTTTTCACTTTGGAAAAAATCGTGCCCAAATTAAACGGCCTCGTCCTCTGTTCTAGATCATACAATATGCATATTATTATTACTATTGTATAGAAAACACTCAGAAGTTTATAAAACTGTTTGAATTATATCTGTTAGTAAAACAGAACTCATTTGGCAGCAAACTTCCATACAGGAAGTGAAAAATGTGAAAACGAGGCTCTGTTTCAGGGCCTGCCTACTCAACTGGCTTTTATTTATCGATATGTATGCACTTCATACGCCTTCCACTAGATGTCAACAGGCAGTGGAAGGTGGAATGGGGTGTCTAGCTTGATCTGAGGCCGAATAAGAGCTTTTGGAGTGACAGGTCCGGTATTTTCTTTGTCTTCGACGGCGCGCGGGGGAGCTCGACATTGTCTTCTGAAAAGCGTTCGGTATATACGCCGAATATCTCCGGCTCTGATTTTATTTGATACATATGATAAAAACATCATAAAGTAGGTTTTTTCAACCGAGTTTTATCAGTTTATTCAATGTTTATTGGAACTTTTGGAGTTTTCCGTTCTTTGCGCCAAGAGAGGATGGGAATGTTAGCAACCTTGGCTAGCATTGTGGCGCGAATTCGACAGAAGAAATGGACATTCTAAAACCCAACAACGATTTATTCTGGAAATAGGACTCCTTGTACAACATTCTGATGGAAGCTCAGCAAAAGTAAGAAAACATTTATGTTATTTCGTATTTCTGTGTAATATGTTGATGCCTATTCTCCGCCGTGTTGGTGAGCGCTGTCTCACAATAACCCAAGCTGTATGTTGTGGTAAAGTTATTTTTTTAAATCTAACACAGCGGTTGCATTAAGAACCAGTGTATCTTTCATTTGCCATACAACAAGTATTTTTATGTAAAGTTTATGATGAGATCTTTGGTCAGATTAGGTGAGTGTCCAAAATATCTCCGGACATTCTGGGGAAATGTTGCTACGTAATCACAATGTATAACCACGATTTGCAGCTCTAAATATGCAAATTTTTGAACAAAACATAAATGTATTGTATAACATGATGTTATAAGACTGTCATCTGATGAAGTTGTCCAAAGGTTAGTGATTAATTTTATATCTATTGCTGGTTTTTGCGAATGCTACCTTTGCAGTGAATAAATGCCGTTGTGTGTTTGGCTATTGTGGTAAGCTAATATAATTCTATATTGTGTTTTCGCTGTAAAACACTTAAAAAATTGGAAATATTGGCTGGATTCACAAGATGTTTATCTTTCATTTGCTGTACACCATGTATTTTTCATAAATGTTTTATGATGAGTATTTATGTATTTCACATTGCTCTCTGTAATTATTCTGGCTGCTTTGGTGCTATTTTTGATGATGGCTGCAATGTAAAACTATGATTTATACCTCAAATATGCACATTTTCGAACAAAACATAAATGTATTGTATAACATGTTATAAGACTGTCATCTGATGAAGTTGTTCAAGGTTAGTGATTCATTTTATCTCTATTTTGTCGGTTTTGTGAAAGCTACCTATGCGGTGGAAACATGGTGAAAATATGCCGTTGTGTGTTTGGCTATTGTGGTTAGCTAATAGAAATACATATTGTGTTTTCGCTGTAAAACATTTTAAAAATCGGAAATGATGGCTGGATTCACAAGATGTTTATCTTTCATTTGCTGTATTGGACTTGTGATTTCATGAAAATTATATTATATGATATCCCTGTCCCGTTAGGCTAGGCTATGCTAGTCAGCTTTTTTGATGAGGAGGATCCCAGATCCGGGAGGGTGGTGAAGTAGAGGTTGGCTGTTAAGCCTCATAGCCTACCTTAGCCAGTTAAATTATTTTATATAGGTCTAGGCTCCGAAGAAATAAACTCCAATTAAGCCCTCTTGTTGTTTGTAAAGTCAAATTAAAATGAAGATTATTGTTGAAATGAATTGCCTGACAGGTGTAGGTTTTCTCCATCTGTTGGTGTGCAACACTTGCATTTTCAAATCTGAGAGTTAATAAAACCGATTCTTTTGTCCAGAGAGACTTACATGGTTATCAAAATGTCACGATAGGGTAAGCCTACGCAAAACACAGCCCTTATTTGAAGTGTTTCTAAAATCCACAATGGAAAAAAATAATGGTTGAAAAACCTTTGGAGCCATTTCCGTGTTTGACCGCTAGGTTTTATGGGTATTATGAGGTGTCCACTGTGGGGCTCAATTACAAATACTATAACATTTATAATATTTGATTAGTTTCAAGTTAGTATCCTTTAACTTCAAAACTTCTAAAATAATGGAGTACAATTAAACCAACTAAAATAAGAAAATTAATTTAATGTTTTGTTTAAAATTAAATAAATAAAATACTGAACACTTGTGAGTGCTACAATCAGGAGGGGGTTGGGGGAGGGTTAGTAGGTCGAAGGTATACAAAGGGAGGGGCTAGCCTCACATACACAGCCCGGCTAGCTCAGTCGGTAGAGCATGAGACTCTTAATCTCAGGGTCGTGGGTTCGAGCCCCACGTTGGGCGCTTCCTTTTGAATAGGAAGTGATTTCACAACCTCCATGGCAGAAATCGGAAAAACTTAAGCAATGGAATTTAAGCAATGGAATTTAATCCATATTATATTTTTCAGTATATAATAAATCTTTAATAAGGTGAATTTCTCAAAGTAAAATTTATAACACAAATATTTTTGTAGTATTTAGGTTTTATTAGTAGTATTTCTCCAATTTCAAAAACTACTAAAATAATTGAGTAAAATTAAAGCAACTATAAAAATAAAATATTAAAATGTATAAAAAAATTAATAATGTGAACATAGATGAGTAGTACAATCTTGTCTTTACGTCTATGAGCATAGTAAGGTTAGAAGTGCAAAAACATTATGCGCCCAACGTGGGGCTCGAACCCACGACCCTGAGATTAAGAGTCTCATGCTCTACCGACTGAGCTAGCCGGGCATCTGACAGAAAAATGGAAGGAGCCCTCTAAGAACATAACATAAACACTCCCCCTCAACTCTGCAATGGTGGATGTACTGTGTGTTTTTCTTGAGACTAAGGCTTGGGTTGACCTGGAATGTGCTTGTGCCCTGAGACGAGTGAGTGAGTGAGCGTCTATCTGGGGAAATGAGAGCAGAGGGAGAGCAGCTTGATCTAATACAATCGCTGCAGCAGGCTCAACCAATACCCCGCTCGTTTCTTTACAGACAGAAGAACTAGGCAATAGTTGTTTAGAGAACGCAGCACTTCACTGTTTGAGTGAAAGAGACGTGCGTGCTAGCAGCTACAAATACATTTTTCGGATCAAGGATTATAAAAATATAAAATAAAAACTTGTTATACTTGTATTTGGAAAATTCTCTGTTACAATACTCGTTTTGTCAGAGTACTCGGCACACCCCTAGTTGCTAGTTAGTTAACGTTAACTAACGTTAGCTCAGTAGTAGTGTTGTCATGATATCAGCATTTTGACTTCAATACCGATACCAGGTTTAAAACAATGAAACAATGGATACACTCTACAAGAGAGCCAAGGAAATGGTTACAGTAGGTATGGGTCATCAAGTTATAGCAGCAATCTACCTCACCAAGCAAAGTGAGAAGAATAAGAGCACCACATTGAAGCTACCCAGTAACACCCGTATGGGTGGTGTTGTCATCATGTTTGACAGTCTCCTGGAGGGGAAGGAGTCTCTCCAAGAAATGGCCATATCACAGTCTGCCGATATGGCAGGAGAGGAGGATCCTCCTGGATGATCTATTTTGGGAGAAGGTGGTAAGCAGCCTGAAACTCCTGTAACCTATAGCAGTAGCCATTGCACGGATTGAGGGAGACAATGCCATCCTGTCTGATCTTCAGACTCTGCTTGCATATGTAAGAGAAGAAATCCGTACTGCCCTGCCCACTTCACCGTTGCTCCAATCAGAGGAAACTGCAGTTATGAAATACATCAAAAAAGCGTGAAGACTTGCCTAAAGCCCATAAACGCTGCAGCGTACATGTTGGACCAAAAGTATGCTGGGAAGAGCATCCTGTCTGGTGCAGAGATCAACAAGACCTATGGTGTCATCATTACCGTGTCTCGCCACCTCGAGCTGGATGAGGGCAAGGTTCTTGGCAGTCTGGCGAAGTACACTTCCAAGCAAGGGCTTTGGGATGGAGATGCAATATGGCAGTCGTCCCAACATATCTCATCAGCCACCTGGTGGAAGGGACTTTGTGGATCTGAGGCTCTTTCCCCTGTTGCCTCCATCTTCCTCCAAATCCCACCAACATCAGCCGCCTCAAAGCGCAACTGGTCCTTGTTTGGGAACTCACACACCAAAGTACGCAACAGACGGACCAATACAAGGGTTGAAAAATTGGTGGCCATCCAGGCAAATTTTTGTATTTTTGAGCCTGACAACGAGCCATCCTCAACAAGGTTGGAAAGTGACAGTGAAGATGAGGCCTCAGAGTCTGATGTTCAAGAGGTGGACATTGAGGAGGGCCAGGGAGAAGACATGGAAGCCTGAGAGGAAGACAACCAAAGCATTAGTTTCTAGACTATCATTTTACAGATGTATGTTGAAAACGTTTTTGGGAGATGCGATGGATCATTGGGGATCATTCAATATTCTCTTTCTTTTGTTGTTCAGTGAAATCATCCCATGTGAAGAGTCAACTCATTTAATTAAAGTTCAATTCGTAACTACATTTTTATTTATTTTTTTATATTGGAACGATTTAATCATTTGCAATTATGTCTACTTATGATAAGGTAAAAGGTTTATGTTTCTGTCTCCATATGATATGGTAAATATATCCGATGCAAAAAAAAATCTACATTTAAATGGTATTAATATTAATTTGCATATATTTCTGTTAATTCCCATATTTTACTGTTAATTCCCACCTCTGAGTATTCACCAAAATGTGCAACCCTACAAATAACATTTTATTATATTTGTGAAAGATGTTTTGATAACATTTGATCACAAATTATGTAAATTTGATGTTCCGTCAACTTTAATGGGTAGTGCAAGTGTATTGCCTACCATAAAAACAATATAATGTACTCTAATTTACAGTACTGAAGCATACTACATTCAAAGGTCAATTTTTAAACATGTATCTTACATTTTTTGCTATTGGACTAACTGGTTGTTAAAATAACTAAATTGAGAAAACATAATGATGTAGTGTTTTGGTGATTAAATCGAAGTACACATTATATTTCATAGTAAACTTATATTTTGGATCAATGGTTGTGTGGTGAAAGATGTATGCACAATAATAGGTTTTGAAGGTAAGACTGGCTGTGTTACAAGTATTACCCGTTTGGAGTTGAAAAGTCACACATACTTTTGAAAATAGTACCAAAGGAATAAAAATAAAAAACTGCAATTCTGATCTTTTCTGTGCAGTTTTATTAAATAGAGAATACATCTACTGGGTTCGATACTGCGACCAAAACAGTCACATATGCGACCGTTTGACTTGGCAGTGCGACACACATTTTTTTTACTGGTTGCAATTAGAGGTTGACCGATTATGATTTTTTCAACGCCGATACCGATACCGATTACTGGCGGACCAAAAAAGCCGATACCGATTAATCGGATGATTTTTTAAAATGTATTTGTAATAATGACAATTACAACAATACTGAATGAACACTTATTTTAACTTAATATAATACATCAATAAAATCAATTTAGCTTCAAATAAATAAACATTTTGGTTTAAATAATTCAAAAACAAAGTGTTGGAGAAGAAAGTAAAAGTGTAAAAAAGCTAACGTTTAAGTTCCTTGCTCAGAACATGAGAACATATGAAAGCTGGTGGTTCCTTTCAACATGAGTCTTCAATATTCCCAGGTAAGAAGTTTTAGGTTGTAGTTATTATAGGAATTATAGGACAATTTCTCTATACCATTTGTATTTCATATACCTTTGACTATTGGATGTTTGTATAGGCACTTTAGTATTGCCAGTGTAACAGTATAGCTTCCGTCCCCCTCCTCACCCCTACCTGGGCTCGAACCTCCACAAAAGCCACGGCCCTTGCAGAGCAAGGGGAACAACTACTCCAAGTCTCAGAGCAAGTGACTTCACCGATTGAAACGCTACTAGCGCGCAACCCGCTAACTAGCTAGCCATTTCACATCGGTTACGCCATTTCACATCGGTTTCAAACGTCACTCGCTCTGAGACATGGAGTGGTTGTTCCCCTTGCTCTGCAAGGGCCATGGCTTTTGTGAACATGTTTCATTTTATTTGAGGCTAAATTGATTTTATTGATGTATTATATTAAGTTAACATAAGTGTTCATTCAGTATTGTTGTAATTGTCATGATTACAAATAAATAAAAAAAATTGGCCGATTAATCGGTCTAGTTTTTTTGGGGTTCTCCAATAATTGATATCGGTATAGGCATTGAAAAATCATAATCGGTCGACCTCTAATCCTGACTGGTTGCATCACTGCCTGGTATGGCAACTACTCGGCCTCTGACCGCAAGGCACTACAGAGGTTAGTGCGTACGGTTCAGTACATCACTGGGGTCAAGCTTCCTGCCATCCAGGGCCTCTATATCAGGCGGTGTCAGAGGAAGGCCCTAAAAATGGTCAAAGACTCCAGCCACCCTAGTCATAGACTGTTCTCTCTGCTACTGCACGGCAAGCAGTACCGGAGCGCCAAGTCAAGGTCCAAAAGGCTTCTTAACAGCTTCTACCCCCAAGCCATAAGACTCCTGAACAGCTAATCAAAGGGATACCCAGACCCCTGTTTTATGCTGCTGCTACTCTCTGTTTATAATCTATGCATAGTCACTTTAACTCTACCTACATGTACATATTACCTCAACTAACCAGTGGCCCCGCACATTGACTCTGTACTGGGCTTTACTGAGCCGGACAAACTCCTCTCTTCGAGAGCCCAAGCTCTTTACCAATGTTTGCGCAGATCAAATATGCAGACATGTGCGCAGTCTTGCACGAATTGGAACATTTTCAGGCTGGCGCTCGCATTGCCTTCCTTTTTGTTTTCCTTACAAATAACAACTTTGGACATGTGTACGTTCCTATCAAAGTAAGTTCCTTATTTTCTCCATATCGTGTTGTTTCTACTGTAGGCGCATACAGTATGTATGTATGTATGTACGGAGCACAATGTATTTACAGTTTTATTCACGGTTTTAAGTATTGGTGACAAATAATGCATTCCGATTATTGCATCGATTGTAATGGACACCTATGATGTGTGTAAACTACTTTTTTGAAGGTTGTACTGATTATAATGAGCTAATGCTAAGCTATTTGCCAGCTATGTGTGGCGCCATGTTTGCTGACATTATACAATGCATTCTGGGTGTCATGTTAAATGTCTGTCAGACCAAAGATGTTATAACGAGGAATGGTTCACTCATCTTTTGGGTAAACTTCCAGAAGTGAATGAAGGGAAGTGAATGATCGTAAACGACACACCCCCTTCAACATGCATACTATAAACAGACCAAACTCATATAGTCTCCTCTTATTATCTTTGGTTGAGGGAAAAAACAAACATGGCGGCACGCACAAACTACCCATCAACATATTACTTTCGATTTCTAGAAAATGTTTTACTCAATTATTTCGATCAATGGTGAGCTCACCGTGATGTGATTAATTATAAATAGTAATTGCTATTAGCTAATTCATATTGTATATTTCTGTCAGCCGAGAGTTATAAAAATATGACCGTTTGTGTTACATCAATCTTTCCTCAGTTAGCACTAGGACAAATGTAGCCTACGTTTTCCGGTTTGGATGATTGTGTTATGCTGTAGATACTTCTGTGAATGTCTGAACATTGCATCCAAAAATAAACTGGTCACACTCTGGACATAACTTTTTAAGGACTGTGTTTGTGCAAAATGTTTCTGTGAAAAAACAGTGTCCAGCTCAAATGCTGATTGTTGCGTCAATCGAAACTGGACGTTCTAAATAAGCATTAAAATCACACTGGTTGGAGCGTGCGCTCCAGGGACCACAGTAGAATGATCACACTGGTTTTTTGGTACCTGTGAAAAAGGTTAAAGTGGTAATGCATACTTTTTTTGCATACATTATAGGGGGAGTTTTTTCTATGGGCTATTACAACAATTAAATATTACATGTAAAAATTAAGTGAATTTGAGAGGGAAAACCTGAAAACGGGGAAATCACTGCTTCTCCCCCCTTAAGAATCTTTTTTTTTGCAGTGGCATCGTTTTTGGTATCAAGTATGTTTTTTTCTAATTCTGCCCTCTAGAGGATTTAGCAGAAAATAACACATTTGAAATCTGCAATAAATACCCTTTGCACTTTATTTTAAGTCTCTTTTCTTTGCTATCCAAATCAATGTAAGAACACAAGGGCATGCTAATTTAAAAGATGGCTTGTCATTATTAGCCTGGTTCTGAATGGAATACAGGCACATTATGGGACACAGGCCAGGTCATTATACATTTCTGCATCATTTTTTGTTGTTGCAACCAAATCATGTGCTGGTGCCACCAACTGAAAAAGTTGGTTAGCACCAGTGCCACCAGCGGAAAAAGTTAGTGTAGAAGCCTGCATCTAAATGTTACATCAAATATATCCCTAAAATAAAGTAAAGATAAATGGCTGGTGCATTTATTTATTTTGTTGTTTTATTTTATTGGTCATGTATGCCAACCTCACGTGTTGCAGTGTGAGTAGACTGGACTTATCTGAGTGCTGACCTCTATGCATGATAGGCTGATGAGGTATGTTATGACTGGAGGTTTGTATCTGCTTTTTTTCACATGTGCTTTGATAGTTATTGTGTAATGAACAAGGCCTATTTCTCTTTTATCAGGATACACGGATGGAAGACATGTCAGAAACTCAACTCAATCAAGGCCAGCTGTCACCCAGCAAATACACTGCATTGCAAAAAAAGGCACATGACACATGCAATGTTCATTTCTTCCCATGAGAACAGATAGACAGAGTGCTTAACTGATTAATCCTATTTTCAGACTGGAATAAAGCTGGGGTCCTACCTGGTGTCAAACATTAAGCCCTCATGGATGGTAGGGCTTTCTGCTTCAAGTGAGCTATTCATAATTAAAGCTACAATAAAATAGCAGGGTAGAGGTGGTATTGTTATTGATGTTGCTGTATTTGTGATATAACCAACGACAGTTTATTTTCCTGTAGATTAAGGAAGAACAGCTCTGAGATCCCTAATCAAGAGATGACTATCTGGCTGTAAAGATGTGAAGATAGGCCTTATTTGGAGCTCTGTACCGACTTTACCCAAAGTTATTTTATAGCATATGAAATTGATATTTTGGTCAATAAATCATCTTGATTACTTTGATTTGTACAATTTGTGCTATGGCTGTGCATAAGAGTTATAACGTGAGTGATTAGTATTTATAACTAATAAAACATGAAAACAACAAATTCTAAAATGTCTAGAAACGTCTTAAGACGGATGTCTCAAGACATTGGTATTTCTATGGACTGTCTTAAAGACGTCTTCATTTTCTAAGACAAGTTGTAAGACAGGTATGCCTCAAGATGTCTTCATTTATATGTCTTAAGACGTCACAGGGTATATCAGGGGAATCTCCAAATCAACCTGGTCCCAGAGCATTTCGTATTATTCTGTACGTAAATCCGAGACACACCATTTATTATGATATATTATGCTTCGTATGGTATGTATTCATTTGTCGGTGTCTATCACTCATTTCGTATGATAGGTTACAAATGACAATTCATTTTATATTTTGAATTTGAAAAACATACAATATGTTCCGAATTAGCAAAACGTATGATATTTTATGAATTCTAGCTAGGTGGCCAACGTTAGCTAGCTGGCTAATGTTAAACTAGGCTATGGGTTAGGTTTAAGTTTAGGGGAAGGGTTAGCTAACATGCTAAGCAGTTGCAAAATAGCAAAAAAAATGTAAGTAGTTGAAAAGTTGCTACTTAGCTGAAGTTGTTCTTGACGAGATTCGAACTCGCAACCTTTGGGATGCTAGACATTCGTGTTATACACCCGACCAGTCAAACTACTTTCATTTTTGCCTTAAGTAACCATCAGTCTTAAGTACCCATACTAAATGTTACATATCATACTACTGTTCGGGATTTACATTTAATATGTTACGTCTAGTCTGAGACCAGGCTTTCCCAAAGTGAAAGTTGTGAACTGAACTGAAAGCAATAAAGGGCTCACTCAGCCATATAAATGGGTAGAGGCAGAGTACCACCATTCAACTTCGAAGAAGACTAAGTAGAAGAATAAGCTATATCAGACAGATTCTTACATTTACAAAATGGGCGGAATCTACAGTTATTTCTACCCAGAGGTAAGTAACCGACATTTGACTATTCTTACTATGTTTTTTCTTCACTAAGATCCTTTCTGTTGGCAACTAGTCTGTAATCTGAAATCTATTTTGCAATATTCTGAGAGAACATCCACAATTTCATAATTTCAAGGTGCCGCAAGCATGAACCTATGCATTCTCCAAACCATAAAATACAAGACTTACATTTCAATGCATTATTTGTCGCATGAGATACATGATCAGGAAATATAAGGGGAGGGGGAAATCCTGTATGATTACTTCTCACTAATTAGAGTGAACTAACTTAAGTCTGTTTTGCCCCAGTCTTCAGGGGAAATCACAGTTGTCGCTCAGACAGAGACCTATCAGGACACAGACAGGTGAGCCTAGAACCTAGAGTCTCTCTCTCCTTGGTCAAGTCAATCAAATTAATTTACAAACCCTTTTTACATTAGCAGATATCACAAAGTGCTTCACAGTAACCTGGCCTAAACCCCAAAGTGTAAACACCCCTGTCTATCTTTCACTTTCACTATAATTAAACTTCCCCTATCCCCACCCAGGTCACCAGAGCAACAAAGAGATAAGACAAACACAGGGGATTCCCAGCCTTCAAGGAAGAGCCATGTTGGCCCTCAATAAGAGAGCTCAGACAGGGAGGGGAGACAGTCTAAAATTTGTTTACCTCTGTGTGTGTGGGGGGGGGGGGGGGGTTCTTCTATCCTTGTGCGGACCTAAAATTCCCCAAAGTCCCTACATGTATAGTAAAACAAGGAAAAGTCTCCCTCATGGGGACATTTCCCACGTCCCAATTGGACAAGGGCTATTATAAGTGTAGGGGTTATGTTAAGGGTTAGAATTAGGGTTATGGGTTAATGTTAGGGGTTAAGCTTAGGGTAAGTGTTCGGTTTAGAGTTAGGGAAAATAGGATTCTGAATGGAAATTAATTTGACATAACATGTGTGTGTGTGTGTAAATACCCTGGTTTAAGCCTTATTATCTCTTTTACTATTGCTTTGAAAAGTGAACATCGGTTTCTGTCCACCCAGGTCACCAGAGCAACGAGGTGATAAGACTAACACAGGGAATTTCCTGGGGGGATCACCAAGTGCCTTAGGTGTAAGTAGGCTCAACTCTGTATTTGACTGAAACAAAGACCAACTCAAGGAAATGATGTTTACGAGTGTGGGGTTTCCCCCCCTAATCAAAGCAGCTGATTGGGTTAACATTTAGGGGAAATAGTTAAGGGTTTATTGTTTATATATTATCACCACAATATGAAGCTTTTTAAAAAGATACATTCTGACTTGTATATAACCCCCGTTTTTCTCTGATGATTAAATATCTGTGTGCTCTTTTTCATTAAGGCCAATGACGACATTGAGGATGTGGACAAGTTCAATGTCCTTGTGAGGTGTGCGGGAAAGACCTTGGACATAGACGTGTTCCCTCTGGAGAGAGTAGCAGTTCTGCTGGAAAATGCATGTCAACAGGGAGGAAAGAAAAGCAGCACAATGAAGCTTGTTTACAACGGTAGGCTAACTATCCACATGACGCATCCTTATGAGTTAAAGCAGTACGCCAGTTGTTTGTTTCATATGGATTGTTGTTTTGTTGTTGACCGATGTAGAACAAGGTAATGAGAATCTTACATAGGCTAGGTAATTCGCAGATAAACACTTAGCTGTAAAAGTATTGTATACTACGATATGAATGGAAATTGTCTTTCTTTAATAATAAAGAGGTTGGTTTGATGACTTCTGTTTGCAGGGGAAATACTGGATGAGAGCAAAACAGTGAAACACTATAAACTACGAAGAGGAAACTCAGTCAACCTCATTCATGCCTGTTAAAAGTATGTAGCCTAAGTCAATGTGTTACTTATTCTTACTGTATGTGTCATCATAGATGCAGAAAGCAGAATATAACATCAATTGGTATCTTTGTGTCAAACTAAGTAAGGCTATAAGATGCACTACACATAAATTGTATTACATAGTATCATCACCTACAATTTTATAAGCTAATTTTGAGTGCTGGTGCCCTAGCATTACATTGTAAAAACCTTTTGAGGCCTTATACCCTAGCATTACATTTTACCATTAGGCCTACCTGCAATTTTGTCCTGTCTATTTGCTTTTAACAATAAAACTGATATTTATCCAGACTTGTGATAATTGTAGGCTACTTATTCTACAAGATCACAATGAATATTCAATTCTTATAATGTTAAGAAGCTAAAACTAATGCAAGAAATCATCAGGATACAACAGCAAACTAGATTATAATCAAATATTGAGCTAACGTTAATATGCCTACATGGTTCCCTGACAAAAAGGTGTAGTCCTAGACCAGACTTCAAATGACTGCTAACACATGTGCAGCGAAACTGTCACGCCCTGACCATAGTTTGCTTTGTATGTTTCTATGTTTTGTTTGGTCAGGGTGTGATCTGAGTGGGCATTCTATATTGTATGTCTAGTTTGTCTGTTTCTGTGTTTGGCCTGATATGGTTCTCAATCAGAGGCAGGTGTTAGTCATCTCTGATTGGGAACCATATTTAGGTAGCCTGTTTTGTCATTGTGGGTGATTGTCTATGTTAGTTGCTTGTGTCAGCACATTTCTTATATAGCTTCTTGTTCGTTTTTGTTTTGTTTAGTTTGTTCAGTTGTCTCTGTTTATTAAATTCATGATGAACACATACCACGCTGCATTTTGGTCCTCCGATCCTTCCAACTACTTCTCCTCGGATGACGAGCGTGACAGAATCACCCACCACAACCGGACCAAGCAGCGTGGTATCGGGCAGCAGCGAGTTCTGGACTCCTGGACATGGGAGGAGATTTTGGATGGTAAAGGACCCTGGGCACAGGCTGGGAAATATCGCCGCCCCAAGGCAGAGCTGGAGGCAGCGAAAGCTGAGCGGCGGCGATTGGAGGAGGCAGCACGGCAGTGCGACAGGTGTAAGAGGTGGCCCCAAAAATTATTGGGGGGGGGGGACACGGGGAGTGTGGCAGAGTCAGGTTGGAGCGCTGAGCTCACTCCTCGTGCTTATTATAAGCAGCGCGTGACTGGTCAGGCACCGTGTTATGTGGTTAAGCGCACGGGTGTCGCCAGTACGTGCCCATAGCCCGGTGCGCTATAGGGCAGCCCCCCGAAAGTGTCATGCGAGTGTGGGCATCCAGCCAGGGCGTATTGTGCCTGCTCAGCGTGTCTAGTCTCCAGTAGCCGTTTCGGTCCAGGGTATCCTGCGCAGGCACTGCGTGCTGTGTCTCCGGGGCGCTGGGAGGGTGCAGTGCGTCCTATGCTGGGAGGGTGCAGTGCGTCCTATGCTTGCACTCCGCTAGTACGAGGCGAATGTGGGAGTGGACCCCAAGGGAGAGGTGCTCGTAGTAGGCACTAGATCTCCAGTGCTCACCCACAGCCCGGTTCAACCTGTGCCTGCACGGTTGTCCTTTTTCGACAAGAATGAAGCCTATATTACTTGTAATTAAATGCACTTTCACGCAGGGTGATTGACAGGTAAGTGCAGCTACAGGCTGTGTTTACATATTCGCGAACCACCCATCACTATATAAAACCCTGACGAGATTAGAGACGAGTTGGTTTTGATCCATTTCTACTGTCCTCCAAATTGCTGAATCTCATCCTCACGTCAGTTACAAGAAGCGGCCACAAAGGCGCGACATAATACAATTAATGTAGGTGGCTGGAAAGACTTTATCGACCGATGCACCTTTGATAGTTCTTAATGTAGACTTTATTTGTGTGAATTTAACGTCTGATCGTATACATACATAAACAACATAGGCAAACGCTGTAATTTACTGTAGAGCATAGCTACTACTATCTCCTAAATTGGATAGCAAACCACGTGACAGATGCGGAAGTTGGCGCCGGTCGAAATCCAGCGAAAGGGGAGTTGAATCGTGGCTCAGTGGAGTGGATGCATCATTTGTTCATCCTTCTTCGTTGTTTGAGGTTCCATATTATTTTGTCTCTCGGTGACTTGGACACAACCGATAAGGACACTAACTGCACTGTGTGCGAATTTAACCTCAATTGCAGAATTTACAAGGTGAGTTCTTGGAGACCAAAATACGGTGATAATTATTTCCAAACTGAGTTTGCTACCATAGAGATCCTATATTAAATTAGTAATTTTATGGTTGCCACTTGCCAAAGCGCTCAGCACTGTCGTAAACTTCAAGTCCGAAGAGACCGCACGTGTCAAGACAGCAGGCGAAAACTCGTTTCAGGACGTAGCCGCATATTATAGAAATATCAGACTATAATCTAATTTTTGTACATAAATATAATATTTTTTACTTTTGTAGTTGACTAAATGTACATTAACTTACGGAAATCTACCAAAAGGTTCAGTTAACTAGTAGACTAAACTTATTTCAAGTGAGAGAGCCTTTTTAGAACCCACAATAGTCAATGGTAGCGTAGGTGATTTGTTAAACGCTTCGAACACACCGACAGTGAATTTGGCTTTTAGTACACCAGAATTACATTAATTTCCAATGAAACGCTGCGTTTGCCTTGCATCGTTGCGTTGCAGAGGCAGCTGCAGTGCGTTCGATGTGGTGCACACGTTGGATTTATCGAACGTATGCGTCAAACTGTGTGCGTAAACGGCTTGACAGAAATTATAATAGAAAGTTAATATTGAACGTTTGTTGCATACATATCCAGATGATGCGCCATACTATTTTGCGCAATGAGGCTGTCGGTGTGTTCGAAGTGTATCTGCTCTAGGCCAGGGTTTCCCAAACTCGGTCCTGGGCCCTACATCTATCTCATTATTAAATTGGTTTGAATGGAATACTGTATTAGTTAGCTATAAGCAGTAGCGGTCTGTGGGGGTAAAAATCATAATCCAAGCCCCCCCCCCCCAAAAAACAGCATATTACAACTTAAGTGTTGTAATAATTGTTTTTGCTATAATCTGGGATCAGTGGTGGGAAAAGTACCTAATTGTCATACTTGAGTAAAAGTATAGATACCAAATAGAAAGTTGTAAAAGTGAAAGGCCGTCATTGTAAATAAAAATGTTGTTCTTAACTGACTTGCCTAGTTAATTAAAAAAAAATAAAGTAAATGGAATTGCTAATTAATTCAAGTGTCAAAAGTATAAATCATTTCAAGTTCCTTATATTAAGCAAACCAGATGGAACAATTTTCTTGCTGGATAGCCAGGGGCACACTCCAACACTCAGACATCATTTACAAACGATGCATTTGTGTTCAGTGAGTCTGCCAGATCAGATGCAGTAGGGATGAGCTCTGTCAGTGACCATCGGGTTCTTGGTCACCTTCCTGACCAATGCCCTTCTCCCCCGATTGCTCAGTTTGGCCGGACGGCCAGGTCTAGGAAGAGTCTTGGTGGTTCACCTCTTCCCTTTAAGAATGATGGAGGCCACTGTGTTCTTGAGCACCTTCAATGATGCAGAATTGTTTTGGTACCATTCCCCAGATCTGTGCTTCAACACAATCCTGTCTCTACAGACAATTCCTTTAACCTCATGGCTTAGTTTTTACTCTGACATGCACTGTGGGACCTTATATAGACAGGTGTGTGCCTTTCCAAATCATGTCCAATCGATTTAATTTACCACAGGTGGACTCCAATCAAGTTCTACATCTCAAGGATGTTCAATGGAAACAGGATGCACCTGAGCTCAATTTCGAGTCATAGCAAAGGGTCTGAATAATTATTTAAATAAGATATGTTTTTTTATTTTGAATACATTTGCAAAAATGTCTAAAACCCTGTTCTCTTTGTCATTATGGGGTAGGTTGATGAGCGGAAAAAAACAATTTAATACATTTTCGAATAAGGCTGTAACGTAACAAAATGTGGAGAAAGTCAAGGGGTTGAATACTTTCCGAATGCACTGTAAATAGTAAAGTACAGATACCCCCCCAAAACGACTTAAGTAGTACTTTAAAGCATTTTTACTTAAGTACTTTACACCATTGACTGTTAGGCCTATATATTGCGGTTGCAAGGCCTGTGAACTAAGACCGAGCCAATAAGAAGACGGTGGTTGAATGAGTTAAACCACACCTGTGTTTCATCACAAAACTGGAGAGCAAAGAAAACAGGAGCTGCCTTCACTATTCCAGCACCATTTCAACTTCAACATTTTCAACATAATCAAATGACCTATGCTTAGTCTAATACAGTGACAACTAAAAGATACCAAAACATTTTTTGTCCAATCAACATAAGCTAAATATGGTGTGCGTGCGAGTAAAAAAAACATTTTGACTCACCCTACTTGTAGAGAAATGCCATCCTCCTCTCTTTCATGTTGTTGAAATGGTTTATGACTCTGTCATACAGTACACGCATTTATTTTCTTGTTGTCCTAGGCTACTTGGCTAAGATGCTTGCTCGCTAGCCTAACTTCCTTTCAAGGGCAACATTAGCCAGTTAACATTAGCCTTCCACATCTAGCTACATATTGAACTTCCACCCTCTCAGGCCAGGGGCACAATATATTAATTTATGGTTGGATCAGAATCGCCTTTATAATTGTTGGCCAGTACAGAGAATTAAAGGGGAATTTCACCCTGTGGGAATCTGAGCTTGTTTTCATCATATCTGAAGCATTTCTAGGACTGTGAGATGTGTTTCACACATAATTACCTAGGCAGAAGGGAGGTCAACGCTTTGCGCGCTGAATGATACACCCTATGATGGCTTCCGGTGTATTGATTAAATTAATGTTGTCCTGCTTTGTGGCATTTCGCAAAGGCTCTATGTTATACTGATCACACTATAGGTTGGGTGTAGATATGGTTTTCATTGTTCGATAGAGCCATTAGACGCCTTTTGTTGTCCCTATCGATGGATTCATTGCTAAGTATTTAAGCATACACATGTTTTCCTGTCTTTGAAAGACTACAACTTGTGTTGGGCGGTGCTTCATGCCCTGGCACCTGTCCCTCCCCCAAGCCGTGCTTTTTTTGAACATGAGGCAGACACTAACAACAATCCTTTGGGCAAAACGGAAAGAACTGACCAAACACAATGGCTTCAAGTGATTCATCTCATCAACACGAATTTGATGGAGTATCTGTTAGCTTCATGATTCAACCACACATGTTTCAACCGGAATATAGCGAAGATGATTAGAAACAAAGATTTTGATTTATCTAACGTTAGAAGCTCAGCTAACGTTACTACTGATACCAACACCAAGAGGGCAGATGACAAATGCATTGCCTAGCTGAGTTATTTTTCCTGCAAGCCACAAAGCTAACTTTAGTTTATCTACTCAAACCGATATTGTGTATTGCTGGCAAATATAATACTGTGATACAGTGGGGGGAAATCTATGTATTTTTCTGTTTGCTAATTTAGCTAGCTAGGTACACAACTACCAGTAGCCACATCTATGACTAAAAATAGAGGTTTTACAAAAGATTGCCGATTGTATCTTGATTGTGAAACCTCTTCTTTTTAGTCATAGATATGGCTAGCTACTAAACTGCAACTTACAATGTTACAACCAGCCACCTAAAGCTAGGTTTACCAGCAAAAGTTAGCCACGCCTCTCATTTTGTAACTTGTTAGCAAACATGTAACATCAGCAACTGTAAATAATTTTACCAGCTAGCTATGTAATGTCATTGATGAAGGTTGACATTGGTTGTAATTATGACCTTGGATGCATTTCAATCTCACAAAATTATAGGCATGACGCAAGATAGGATTCCAAACAGAGTAACAAGTTTTGCATATCCAGCAAGCTAAATTCACTAGCAAACAGTGAGGAGAAACAATAATACAATTAACATTTGTAAATCTCTAAAACGGAAGCTGGTTGTACTATAAAAATATTTCCCTGAGCATGCCTGATAGACATGGCTGTAGGTATCCACTGTCTGCTTACATACTTATACTTATATTCGTATCGCCTGGTTACTGTGCAAAGGTTGAGAGTTATGTCATATTTCTTTCTATTAGGCTAGATATCTCTGCCTGTGCACGCATGTTCAACTATCCTAATGTTGATGTTATGCTGGCACGGTTCAACTGTTATTCAAACTGTACAATAGAGTATCCAGACAATACCGTGTGGTGCCTGGACTTCTTGGAGAGGATTCTAGATACAGAAATAGAATTCCTTTCCCTGCGTGTCATTGTAGCAGAACTGTATCCTGTGAACTGTGTCCCCCTCGAGGGATTAGACATTATGTTGGATTTCAAGCAGATAACTCGAGAGGAGTTGACAGTTTGTTCATAATAAACACAGCTTTACAAGTATTCCCTGAACTTACTGTAGTTTTCTTTGGCATGGCAATTTCATCATGACCACCTCTCCCATAATCTGATCACCAGTTCTCTTAGCTACGGATTGTTACACCAGATAATGTGATTTAGCCAAAGATTTTTGTTATCCATTACTGGTAGTTAAAGGATAGGTACTGTTTGGTGTAGCCAGTGGTGAAAAAATACTTTAAAGTACTACTGTGTTTGGGGGGTATCTGTACTTTACTTTACTATTTATATTTTTGGCAACTTTTACTTCACTACATTCCTAAAGAAAATAATCTACTTTTTACGCCATACATTTTCCCCGACAACCAAAAGTACGTGTTACATTTTGACAGGAAAATGGTCCAATTCACACACTTATCAAGAGAACATACCTGGTCCTCCCTACTGACTCTGATCAGGCGGACTCACTGAGCACAAATGCTTCATTTGTAAATTATGTCTGAGTGTTGGAGTGTGCCCCTGGCTATCCGTCAAGAAAATTGTTCCGTCTGGTTTGCTTAATATAAGGAACTTGAAACGATTTATACTTTTGACACTTAAGGACATTTTAGCAATTCCATTTACTTTTCATACTTAAGTATATTTACAACCAAATACCTTTTTTTAGACTTTTACTCAAGTTGTATTTTACTGGGTGACTTTCACTTTTACATTGTCTATTAAGCTGTCTTTAGTATGACAATTTGAATACTTTTTCCACCACTGTGTAGTACAGAGAATGTTCGACCAACATTAGTGATGCCGTCTTCGTCCTCGATTCGGGGGGGAAAAGGAGTCTCATAAAATGTCCGTATCCAGTCGCAGGGGGGTCAGTTTGAATTTATGAAATACTCCGTTTATTATAATAAATGTTGGTCCATAAAGAAATTAACAATATGTGCTCCGCCATTGTCTATTTCAAGTCTTCTCACTCGTTGATCGAGACAGGTCTCTGTCATCATTACATGCAGCACTTTGGGGTGGACACCCACCTGTCTCTATCAATTAGAGAAGACTTGAAATAAAGATGTCGGCACAAATATTTGAGTAAATCATTATCTGTTGTAACTACAGTTTTCTGCACTTGTCTCGCTACACCTGAGACGCACTGAACTGTACTACACTGTTCATACAAAAAAAATAATAGTATGTTACTTTTACCATTACTTTTACAATTTAATGTTGTTGAATACCCAGTTCTCTTGAGTTAGCATTAAATAGTGTATACTCTCTTGTATTTTAGATTTTGACAAATAAACAAACATTCTTTGGATATCTGAATGTCTAGCATCTGTTTGATGCTACAGAGCCCTGTACAGCTTATATAAATATCTTCTGTGAATCCATAAGGGCAGACAAATTTTAAAGATTGATAGAAAATATCCATATTTATTTGATGGTGGTTCTACATCAGGGCTCTCCAACCCAGTTCCCGGTGCGCTACCATCCGGTAGGTTTTCACTCCAACCCTAATCTAGCACACCTGATTTCACGTAATTAGCTGGTTGATAAGTTAAACCAGGTTAGTTACAACTGGGGTTGGAGGAAAAAATAGCTATCCAGGAACAGGGTTGGATGCACCGGTATGGTCTTATGCTGAGAGTTTATACAAGGAGCCCAATTCTGATTATTTTTTTTCCACTAATTGGTCTTGATCAGATCTTTTTCAGAACTGATCAAAAGACCAATTAGTAAGAAAAACTTATCAGAATTGGGCTGCCTGTGTAAACACAGTCATAATCGTTTATCCGGCTTTGGTACACTGGCAATGGTGGGCTGGGGAAGCTGAGACTCTTTGTGCTTATGGCTATGGGCTTGTCCTGTCTGCGGTGAACGGCAGCTGGATAAGACTCTTCCGAAAGCGGTGTACGGATTCTTAACCATCAACTATTTGGTCCTCTTGCAAAAGATTTGCTGGTACTGCACGTCTTCTGCGAAGACATTGTTGTGGTCTTAGCATTTTACACTTTTTGTGGAAGGGATGTAGGTCAGCACGCCTTTGTTGGTCAAGGTATCACCCGAATGGGACCATCTAGCGTATTGTTTAGGGCAGGAGTTCTTAAACTTTTTCATCCTGGAACCCAAATGAGAAATTCTGTGTTTTCCTGGGACCCAAGCTTATGAAAACATCCAACTATACATAAATATCGGTACATTTAATTTAGTTTATGCCTAAAACAAATGCAATCTAGATAAAAACAAATCGCAATGAAATACCCAGTGGTGGAAAAAGTACCAAACTGTCATACTTGACAGTTTGTAAACTGTAGTAAGTAAAGATAGCTTAATAAACTCAGCAAAAAAAGAAACGTCCGTTTTTCAGGACCCTGTCTTTCAAAGATAATTTGTAAAAATCCAAGTAACTTCACATATCTTCATTGTAAAGGGTTTAAACACTGTTTCCCATGCTTGTTCAATGAACCATAAACAATTAATGAACGTGCACCTATGGAACGGTCATTAAGACACTAACAGCTTACAGACGATAGGAAATTAAGGTCACAGTTATGAAAACTTAGGACACTAAAGAGGCCTTTCTACTGACTCTAAAAAACAATAAAAGAAAGATGCCCAGGGTCCCTGCTCATCTGCGTGAACATGCGTTAGGCATGCTGCAAGGAGGCATGAGGACTGCAGATGTGGCCAGGGCAATAAATTGAAATGTCCGTACTGTGAGACGCCTAAGACAGCGCTACAGGGAGACAGGGTGGACAGCTGATCGTCCTCGCAGTGGCAGACCACGTGTAATAACACCTGCACAGGATCGGTACATCCGAACATCTCACCTGCGGGACAGGTACAGGATGGCAACAACAACTGCCCGAGTTACACCAGGAATGCACAATCCCTCCATCAGTGCTCAGACTGTCTGCAATAGGCTGAGAGAGGCTGGACTGAGGGCTTGTAGGCCTGTTGTAAGGCACGTCCTCACCAGACATCACCGGCAACAACGTTGCCTATGAGCACAAACCCACCGTCGCTGGACCAGACAGGACTGGCAATAAGTGCTCTTCACTGACGGGTCGCGGTTTTGTCTCACCAGGGGTGATGGTCGGATTTGCGTTTATCGTCGAAGGAATGAGCATTACACCGAGGCCTGTACTCTGGAGTGGGATCGATTTGGAGGTGGAGGGTCCGTCATGGTCTGGGACGGTGTGTCACAGCATCATCGGACTGAGCTTCTTGTCATTGCAGGCAATCTCAACGCTGTGCGTCACAGGGAAGACATCCTCCTCCCTCATGTGGTACCCTTCCTGCAGGCTCATCCTGACATGACCCATACTGCTCATTCTGTGCGTGATTTCCTGCAAGACAGGAATGTCAGTGTTCTGCCATGGCCAGCGAAGAGCCCGGATCTCAAGCCCATTGAGCACGTCTGGGACCTGTTGGATCGGGGGGTGAGGGCTAGGGCCCCCCCCCCCCCCCCCCCCCCCAGAAATGTCCGGAAACTTGCAGGTGCCTTGGTGGAAGAGTGGGGTAACATCTCACAGCAAGAACTGGCAAATCTGGTGCAGTCCATGAGGAGGAGATGCACTGCAGTACTTAATGCACCTGTTGGCCACACCAGATACTGACTTTTGATTTTGACCCCCCCCTTTGTTCAGGGACACATTATTCCATTTCTGTTAGTCACATATCTGTGGAACTTGTTCAATTTGTCTCAGTTGTTGAATCTTGTTATGTTGAGACAAGTATTTACACGTTAAGTTTTCTGAAAATAAACGCAGTTGACAGCGAGAGGACGTTTCTTTTTTTGCAGAGTTTAGAACATGACAAGTTAGTCATCCAGTAAAATTCTACTTGAGTAAAAGTCTAAAAGTGTTTGCTTTAAAATAATACTTTATCAAAAGTATAAGTCATTTCAAATTCCTTATATTAAGCAAACCAGGTGGCACCATTTTCTTGTTTTTTATTTATTTACGGAAAGCCACGGGAACACTCCAACCAGATCAGAGGCAGTAGGGATGACCAGGGATGTTCGGTTGATAAGTACGTGAATTTGACTATTTTCCTTTCCTGCTAAGCATTCAAAATGTAATGAGTACTTTTGGGTGTCAAGGAAAAAGTATGGAGTAAAAAGTACAATATTTTCTTAAGGAATGTAGTCAAAAATAGTAAAGTACAGAAACCCCAAAACACGACTTAAGTAGTACTTTCAAGTATTTTTACTTAAATACTTCACACCACTGGAAATAACCATATAAATAGCAATTCATGTTTATTTTTCCCAATTTAAAACAATTACATATCTGTCTAGGTTGGAAATGTTGCTGTTAAAATACAATAAATAATTTATTCTGAACTGGAATAAACTGATTGATCACATCACACATATGTAGACCGGACGCTAATAAGAAATCCCGCTATGCCATCCGACGAACCATCAAACAACTAAAGCCTCAATACAGGACTAAGATTGAATCCTACTACACTGGCGTCCGAATCTCGTCGGAGGTGGCAGGGCTGGCAAACTATTATGGACTACAAAGGGAAGCCCAGCCGCGAGCTGCCCAGTGACACGAGCCTATCAGCGAGCTAAATTACTTATATGCGTGCTTCGATGCAAGCAACACTGAAGCATGTATGAGAGCACCAGCTGTTCCGGACGACTGTGATCACGCTCTCTGTCGCCGATGTGAGTGAGACCCTTTAAACAACTCAACATTCACCAGTTTTGACTGGTTACTGTATGTAGTGCCAAAATGGATCATAACATCTACTGCTTTCTCAGTCTGGCAGGAGACCTCTTCCTGCTGTAGATGAGCAGCCCAGAACTGTGTGTTTTTGCCTCAAAAAGCATCTTGCTTCAATCAGTTTATTCCAGGTCAGGATAAAAATTATTACTTGTATTTTAACAACAACCGTTCCAACCTAGACTTGTTTTCAACAATCATTTCTACAGTAAGATGTACAGTAGGCCTGATCATTTTTTCATATTCATTTTGTATTGTTACTTATGGTTGAACTATTAATAGTTAACTAGCTTGCTTCGGCTAATGTTAGCTAGCTAGCTATTAGCTGTGTACAATGGGATTGTTTGAAAGAGTTGTCGATGTAAGTTTCTATGAGTGACGGTAATCCGTTATTTCTGCTTATCCTCACCTGTTATAGAATGACAACAATGCCTTGCTAGCTGATGATCGCGCTGCTGCAGTGTGTGGGTCGTGGAGTGATCTTCAAGAAAACGGCAGAAAAAATATCCGGTAAACGGCAAAGCACACGGGCATCTCCTGCCCACTTGCACAGCTGCCAAACTGAGCAGGGACACCGCTGCTAAACAGAGAGTGCAGTTGTACTTGGCCAAATCAATTCCAGTAATTAATGAAACAATTATACATGTAGTCTGAGACCATTAACAGGTCCGTGACCCACTTTGGGCCGCGACCCATACTTTAAGAAAGGCTGGTTTAGGGACAATGAGGGGACATTGGGAGCTGCTTTTGAAAATAAAGAGCAGTCAACAAAGTGCATGGGCTTGATGGCTGAAGAAGGTGTGAAAAGTCTTAAGAAGGCAGTTCTTACACCGTATGAATGGTTGTGTATGGGAGATTGAGAAAAACACAAATGTACTGTCTAAGCAGGCCTTCACAGGGGATTTTTGTAGACATGTCTTTGTATTGCGTTTTGAGAATCTGCAGAGAGAATAATGAGGTGATTGTTTCATGACTGTTGTAGTCTTGATTTTCTACCTTTCCGTGTCCCATCTGCCCCACAATCTTGATGTGCTCCATAACCGCAAGGTATGTCCGCTCCCTCATGCTTGTGTACTCTGCGGTCCTCACTCAGGCTACCTCTATCCACCTGTAACCCCATAACACAACAATACAAACACTACCCAATTCATGTTTATTCCGTGCTTACTGTAAATTGTGTCATCTTAACCGTCAGCTTGTAAATGTTTTGGCCAATATACCTCCACCTTGTGCAGCACTAGGGGTTGGAAGCACATGTTTGTGGAATCAGATTCTGTACCACCTACAACAAAATACACAATTAGTGGGTTGGTTAAATTGTGCGTTGTATCTCTTAGACTAAGCAACATGGACATCTCAATATTGTCAGCTTGCTGTTTAGCTAACTAGCATCACTAAATTAGCAGCAACATTGCTAGCCAGCTTGAGACTCTGAGAACCAACTAACTAACCAGAGACAATGTTATACACATTCATCATTGCTAGCAACACACAGAGAGTGATTTAGCTAAATCAACAATTCTAATTTTAGTAACGGAGTGTTTTCCAGACAAGGTGGAAGAGATGCTCTTTATTTGGTGACATAAGTTAGCTTACGTTAGCTAACGTCAGTCAAAGATAGAATAAACAAACAAATATGTTTACTCTGCTGACGGTAGCTACCAGTCTAGCAGTGACTACCATGGCGTAGGTGAAATTGTTTGACTGTGTGTATACCAAAAGATAGCTATATGATTTAGCTGATGGCTTTCAGAGTTCAGTACGGGATTGTAACGTTAACTAGCTAGCTAACTTGCCCAGCTAGGCTAGCTAAAGTTAAGTTACCTCTAGTTGAGAATCTTCCGTTTTGTTATGAAGGAAAAAGAAATTGTCACGCAGGTCTTTAGCTATTGTACACATGAAACTGTGTCATTCTGAACTGTATCTGCAACGTAATATTCTATTTTGTTGTGACTCGAGCGATACTGATCCGTCCGTTGTACAGGTAATTGCCAAAACAAAGGAAACACTTAAGTAAATGGGACACAAAGTATATTGAAAGCATGGGGTGCTTCCACACAGGGAGTTCCAGACACTCGTAGAATCTATGCCATGGCGCATCGAAGCTGCTCTGGCCCAACGCACTATTAAGAAGCTTTATGTTGGTGTTTCCTTTATTTTGGCAGTTACCTGTAGCAGCAGGCTACACAGAGAATGGAACAGCTGGATAAGGGAAATGGCTCAAGCAGCGCAAAAGGGAATATAACATTGTAGATAAAATTCGTAAGGACACAATTTCATGTGGTCAACATCTTAAGACCTGCATCACTATACTGAGAGCTTTGCCGTTTCTAAAAGGAGGTATTTGAGCCTTTGTTTATGTTTTTTCGGGGCCCCATACTATACAACGAGGATGAGGAAGGGATTTGCTGTTTTGGGTAAGTTTCTCATGTGAAATCACAAAAAAGGTGTCTGAGCCCTTCTATAACATTCCATTTACATAAATTTAGATTTGGTTGTAAAAAAAAATAATTCTCCTTTAATCACCTCCCTCATGGATGCTTCTTCCTTCTTTGCAGGATAAAAAGGAAGGAGTGTCAGTATGTTTTTAATCGTTTCTTTCCCAGGATCTTTGAACCAACTTGGTTCAAACCTCCAGCGGTTTTTGGTCCCTTGACTTCTGACAGAGTTACTATTTCTCACTGTTCACGTGGTTAAATTTGTGAGGGTGCAGAAGTAATTTTAGAACGTATCAGGCCTCTGTTGCCGTGATAAAAATAGCTTAGCCACAAGACATAGCATATAAAATGTTCGATGTAGATCACTCACACAATCCATTATTTAATGCTTCTTTATTTTTTAGAGGTGCATTGTATAAGCACATCTTGTTATGGTACTCTTCCAATAGTGGCTAATCCCAACGGACAATACAACAACCTCTTGCTGTAGCTACTGACTGATCTGAAACAACTGAATAGGCAAAAGCAATATGGTGAAACAAACTAGTCATTGGTCACCTCAACCTACTTAAGTTATTTTCAGGCCGTTGGTTATACCGTTAGTCAGAGCAACTTGTTAATTTTCATAGTATGTCAGCACCCTTCTATGACCCTCACTTGACGCAATTTCAATCACTAAGAGTGCTGCGTCCTTCGACAACCTTTTAAGATGCCTGCCTCCCTTGGTTTTTGTTCGGGTATTATTTAGTGCTTTCTTTTACAGAAACCTGTGAGAGAAGTTTCCCTGAAAATGTAATAATAAACAATCTTAATCTCCTCGGTTTACATGTAATCCTCTTTGAATGTTTGTTGTTTTTCTTTAATTCAAGTCACAGTCAGGAGCCTCTCCTCTCCCTTGGAGATGGAGCCTGGCACACACAGCTGGGTGCTGTTGTTTGACCTGCAGAATTAGTAACCTGGGGCTGGGATTTATTAAAGGCAAATATTAGCTTGTCTTTCAGGAGCATTTATTTCCTGATTTCATTACTGTTACGTCACTTTTTCCTTTCTTCCTTTAGCTCTTTCTTTCTTGCCCTCCCTACTTGTGTTAAAGCTAGAGTCCTTACCAATAACAAAGCGGCACCCCACCTCTGTTTTGGTAAAAAGCTGAGATATGGGCCTGGACAAATGTGACCACTCTTTAAATTGATAGACTGAGCTATGGACGCAAGGAGTGACCATCCACGATATAAAAATTATAGTTCTAACCATGTTTTGAGTACTATCGCAATATTTTTTTTATATGCCAAAATTCACACACAAAGGAGACTAAACTCTTTGGACCTTTTAATAACATGATGTATGTTAAAAAAAAATATTGTGTGCTATAGCTTGGAAAATAAATAAATTAGGGCTGTTTAAAGTTCAATCCGCTTTGTGTTTTGTTTCCTTGCCGCGATACTGGCATTGTCCCGGCCCTCGTTTTGCAGCTATACAGTGTTTGTTTTACATTGTTTGAACACCATTGGTGTAAAACAAGCACAAGTTTTGGGTTCTGATGGGGTACGACAGTTTATTATGCTTATGAGGCATTTTTAAGTTATATTCTTCAAGAATCAATGGGTATATATCATTAATATGTCCAAAATGGATGTAGCAACTATGGATTCTAGCTATTTACATTTTATTTTATGTATTTCTCCCCAAATTCATGGTATCCAATTGGTAGTTACAGTCTTGTCCCATCGCTGCAACTCCCGTAATGACTCGAGAGGCGAAGGTCGAGAGCCGTGCGTCCTCCGAAAAACACAACCACAGCCACGCCGCGCTGCTTCTTGACACACTGCTCGCTTAACCCGGAAGCCAGCCGCACCAATGTGTCGGAGGAAACACCGTACACCTGGCGACCGTGTCAGCATGCATTGCGCCCGGCTGGCCACAGGAGTCGCTAGTGCGCGATGGAACAAGAACATCCCTGCCGGCCAAACCCTCCCCTAACCTGGACAACACTGGGCCAATTATGCGCCGCCCTATGGGTCTCCCGGTCACGGCTGGCTGCAACAGAGTCTGGACTCGAACCAGGTTCTCTAGTGGCCTTAGACCACTGCACCACTTGGGAGGCAGCTTTCATACTTTATCATTGAATCCTGTCCTTTATCCTATTTCTCTGTCTGTCTCTCTCTCTCAGGGTTGTTTTGAGGCTGGGCCATAGAGATGACCAGGCTGTGACGGGTGGATTCTGTATAGGATTGACCCTGGCATGGCTACTGCTAGGAAGAGTAAGTATCGTCCTTGTTTTGTTGCTCTGAGATTTGTGTTTTCCCTATTATGTGGTGTTCATTGCAAGAATTGGTATTTCAAAAGTGTGTTCAAATTCAAAACATGGTGCAGCTGAGTGAACCTTAACCTTAGCCTAAATCCTTTAATACGTTTCTTTATTCTTCTTCTACGGCTTGTCAGACATTGTCGACGTCTGGATCAGGCTCCCATCAGTCTCCCTTATACTGTCTCTTTTCGAAATTGTACCCTATTGCCTTGATCGGTGTTTCCCAACGCCGGTCCTCAAGTAACAGTACATATTTTTGGTGTGGCCCCAGTCAAGCTCACCTGATTCTACTTGTCAACTAATCATCAAGCCCTTAACAAGCTGAATCAGGTGTTTTTGCCTGGGGTTACAACAAAAGTGTGCGCTGTTTGGGGTACTCTGTGTGCGCTGTTTGGGGTACTCGAAGACCGGCGTTGGGATAGTGCGCTACTTCTGACTAGACGCCTATGGGCCCAGTTTCCAAGGGCTCCATCACTGCTCTTAAGTTTGCTATCAAAATAAAGCCCCCAAAATCATTTTTTTTCACTGATCGAACAGCACACGGTACTCAAACCTGTAATAGTTTTTTGTTTGTTATTTCGGAGGCTTTGTAGCAGCAACACGGGAGGTATTGGCATGGAGATGGTAAAGGCTCTCCCCCTCTTTATTTCTCACCCTCCCCTATGTTATAACCGCACTACAGTATACAAATACTTAGTAAGTGTGTCGTTTGAAGAAGTGATCATCAGGCAGGGTACAGGCAACATGAGACAAGAGAATAAGACCTGGGAGACAGTGGCTGGAATTCAATCCAAACCCTAGATGGCGATGTTTACGTATGCAATATCTTTGTTTACGATGCACACATACTACGTCTTTATTCTGAGAACTACAATTATCCAGCTAGTCTAGTTGTGGGCGAAACCACACTGTGGGCTTGATTTGAATTAAGCCTGAAGTGTGTCTGTGTGTGAGCGACAGTGTGAATGAATATGATGCACATGACAGATGAGCAGGAATTGTTCAGGGAACCTCGTCGAAGCACAGCAAGAGAACACCACCTGGGAGACGGGTCACTGTCATTAATACCACCGTCCCCGAGGAGATTGGGTCTTTGTTTCTGCACACAAAGAGCTCATCTCTCCCTGGGTCTTTGTCCTCACTTTGATTCATTTAAGCTACAGACTGAATGAGAGACTTTCGATTTGGTTTCACCTCAATGTATTTTTAATGTGTCTGGGATGTAGAATGGAGGGCGAGAGAGTCCTGGAAGGACGTTGACTGGCGCAATGGAATAGTCCCAAGGCAGGCTCACTTAAATGCTCCAAAGTACTGTCTGGGCTTGTGTCCAGAGAATGTGGATTAACCAAACGGTCTCGTTTAAAGGGCTGTGGATCTCTTAGCATTGTCTGAATCCACAAATTTAGTGTATCCTAGTAGCTAGGCTTCATACTGGAGTGGACACAGAGCTACTCAGAGGGTGCGTTCCAATAATTCTCCTTTCTCCTGAAGTGTACACATTCATTACCTCCCACGAATCTTGTAGCATTGGGTTGGTCGAGGCATGGGGTAGAGGGAGTTTCAACCTTTCAAATCGGTGAAGGGAACAAGTGTACACTTTGGGAGGAAGGAGAGATGATTGGGGCGTCGCAAGACTTATACATCACACTTCCATAACAGTTCTGTTCTTCTGTATTGCAAATTTCCCCAAATTCCCCAGTTTTCCAGAAATGGGAAGATTGGAATCACTAGAGTATAAGCAGGAATTCCGGGAATCCTCCAACCAGGATTTCTGAAAAACCGGGGAACTTTGGGAAGTTACCATAATTTTGCTCTGGTGAGAAAATGCAGGCCATTTTCATCTTCCAGGAATTGTGTACAGATCCTTGCGACATGGGGCTGTGCATTATCATGAAACATGAGGTGATGGCAGCGGATGAATGGCACGACAATGGGCCATAGAATCTCGTCATGTTATCTCTGCGTACTCAAATTGCCATCGATAAAATGCCATTGTGTCCGTTGTCCATAGTTTATGCCTGCCCATACCGTAACCCTACCGCTACCATGGGGCACTCCGTTCACAACGTTGACATCAGCAAACCGCTCGCCCACACGATGCCATACACATGGTCTGCGGTTGTGAGGCCGGTTGGACCTACTGCTAAATTCTCTAAAATGACGTTGGAGGTGGCTTATGGTAGAGAAATGAACACTAAATTCTCTGACATCAGCTCTGGTGGACATTCCTGCAGTCAGCATGCCAATTCTATGCTCCCTTGAGACATCTGTAGCCATGTTTATGACAAAACTGCACATTTTAGAGTGGCCTTTTATTGTCCCCAGCACACAGTGCACATACTGTTTAATCAGCTTCTTGATATGCCACAGCTGTCAGGGGGATGGATTATCTTGGTAAAACATAAATGCTCACTAACATGGATGTAAACAAATTTGTGCACAAAATTTGAGATGAGCTTTTTGTGCATAGGGAACATTTCTGGGATATTTTATCTCAGCTCATGAAACATGAGACCAACACTTTACATGTTGCGTTAATATTTTTGTTCAGTGTAAGAGGGATCTGAGTTTCCCAGACATTTGAAGGCACCAGAATGACACGCACCCCAGACAGGCAGAAAATAAGTGGGTTTCTAATCAAAACGTTCAAGTTGCCATGTTCTTCTCGCTTGTAAAGAAAACCATTTTATTTTATGACTTATGCCAGTGACACTCAGGAATAAGAAAATAGATTGCTGTTGTACCAGAGGCCCTTGCAATGTGTGTGTGATTTGTGTGTGTGCTGTAAAAGTGTGTGTGTGACTGTGTCAGTACTGTGACTGAAGGTGTGTGTCAACGCTGTTGTTTATGTATACTGAGGTAGTTATTCTCTCCTCAGGCTCTGCGGCAAAGGCGGGGGCCGTCAGTTTCTCAGAAGAGCCAGCCACCGCTATTGCTGCCGCCGGCACCCCCTCCCATGTCCACTTTGACGAGAAGCTCCACGACTCTGTCGTCATGGTGATTCCTCAGCCCGATGGGAACTTCATGGTCAAGGTGGGTTTTTTTTTGGGGGGGGGGGGTCATTGTCATGTCTGACGTGACAATGACCATAAGTTGACATAAACGGCACACCCAGAGAGCTAGGATACTCTGAAACGTACCCCTTGAAATCTCTAGTGGTCCCACAGTCACCCTTCTTTACTTGTAAAAGTCAATACAGCCAGTGTTGCCATTTTAAACTACGACCCTGTATGACAACTAAGGGGAGGAGACAAGCTTTTCTCTGTGTTTTGTGTTTTGTTTGACATTGCTAGAGGGGCATTTGAGGCTTGGGTTGCTTGTTTGAGGCATTCGAGACTCACTGGGAGTGCTGAGGGTTATCTTTTGGCTCCTCTCTTCCTCTGGCTTGCTCTTTTCTCCCTCCTTATCTCTTCTAATTTGCTGGTCTCTGTTTTTAAGGTTGAGTTCCACTTATGCCAGAGATCTCTCCTTACTACCTGTTCCCATAGCTCTCCAACCATCAACTGTTCACGTGAGGGCTCTGAGTTTATTCTGACCATGTGACCTGTGCAAGAAAACCTCAGCTACACTTCCTGGGCTCCATAGTTAGTGGACCCTAGGAAGAGTAGCTGCTGCGTGAGCAACACGCTAAGGGGGATCCTAGTAAACTAAACTAATCTACACTTCGCTAGTAGCTAGCCACATTTCTTTGACTGTTTGAGGAGCCGTTAGCCTGGTCACAGATCTGTTTGTGCTGCAAATTGCCACGTTGGCTATACAGCACAAGGAGATGTGGAACCAGGCATTGAAGTGGATCAGAGAACCTCTGTAGTCTCTGCAGCACTGTAACAGTAGGCTTGGGCAGTATGACTGTGCTGTTCTGACCACCCTTTTATTCCACTGCCCTGGTGTGGGAAGCGGGATCCACCAGACAGACGGCAGGGTTGAATGTGCCAGTGTGTCTGAAGTTCTCATCTACCCACTAGGAACCTCGGGGTTGCCATGGAAATGGACGGGGGACGGGCAGGGGGGGGAGGGGAGGGGGGGGGGGGGACCAACCGTAGCCAGATGTGGTGGGCTGTAGTGTGTGGGGTGGTTGGAGATGGACGATACGCTGCATAGTCAAAGCACTGGGTTTGTTTGTTGTTTCTTTCACACTCTTCCCTCTCCATCTTCTTCACTTGTTCTGTGTTTTGTTTGACGTTGCTAGAGGGGCATTTGAGGCTTGGGTTGCTTGTTTGAGGCATTCGAGACTCACTGGAAGTGCTGAGGGTTATCTTTTGGCTCCTCTCTTCCTCTGGCTTGCTCTTTTCTCCCTCCTTATCTCTTCTCTTGCAGCTTTTTTTTGCTTGCTCGCCATTTATTTTTATATTTTTTTAATCTTCACTCTCTCTTTCTCGCTGTTGTTAAATTGCATTGTGTCATTTTTATGAAGTCACATGAACCAGACAGGATGTTTATCAGAGAGAGAGAAGCAAGTTTCTTTTTGTAGCAATTTTTGTCATCAGATGAAACTTAAGGATGTGCATGTTCAAAACCGGAAGCTTCTTTGCAGGGTAGCTCTAATTGATCTTTTATTGCTCAAATGCCTTTCCTGGGCATTTGTGTATATGGTGAATGAATTAGTGTCTCTTTCTGTCTCCCGTCCATCTCTCTCTCTCTCTCTCTCTCTCTCTCTCTCTCTCTCTCTCTCTCTCTCTCTTCCCCCCCCCCCCCCCCCCCAGGTTGGTTTTCTGAAGACCCAGCACAAGTATGAGATTGTCTTCGACCTCCCTGAGGTTCCGTCACTGGGGCAGGCTGTGTGTCCAGCTCCTGTACCCAACCAGCACATCTGCATCACCAATATCACTCCTGTAGCAGAGGGTATGTCAGAGTCTTGGTCAAGCCGGCCTCAGCCCTAGTCCCTGTCCCACCCGTCCATCTAACCCCAGACTCCAGCCCCAGCTACCTCGACCTACTAGCCCATGCTTCGGTTTTACCGTAGCTGTCAGCCCAACCCCCAGATACAGCCTTTTCCCTACACCCAGACGTAATCCAAACCCTTTTGAAATCCACTGGTCTTTGTCCAGTCTCCAGTTGACCAGACCTTCATATCAGTCATTCTTTATATTAGCTGGACATCTAATATGTACAGGAAACAGTGAAAGATTGCTAACATCCCCCAGGGGGTTTCTGTAGTTCGTAATCAGGGTTTTTATTACCACCCACTCACTACAGTAGTTTGTTCTAGCGTTGACTTTAGTTCGTCGTTCCATTCCACCATCTGCTGGGATACCATGACCTTCTACTTTTGTGTGTGTGTGTTATTTGTAGTGTTGGCCAGCTGCGTTAATGTGCTTGACCCCAGAGAGTTTTTCCACTCTGGTTGACATTTCTCTCCCCTGGCCCTGTGAGTCTGGCATCTCTATCCACTCTACCCATTCAAGAGAAACAACAATAAGAAGTGAGAAATACAGAAAGAGGGAAAAGTACACAAACAATACAATTATTGCAGTCATAACAAGTATCTTTCTCTCTCCCTCTCTCCCTTCCTCTCCTCTTCCCCCCTCCCCAGGTGGTCTGAGAGTGACGTGTGAGTACATGGCCCATCAGGAGGGGGTGGTATGTGAGGAGGTGATGCTGGTCAGTGAGAGCCAGGTGGAAGTCTGTGTGGGGGTCAAGGTTCAAGCCCGCGTCATGGGTAAGTGTAGGGGGAAGTTTTCCCTAGACTCTGTTTTTTCCCACTCATGGTTAAGATTGGGATTGAGGAAGGATAACCTGATCCTAGATCTGTACCAAGGGGAAACTTCACCCCGCTGCAGGTAAGTCTACAGTCACAGCCATGATAACAAAACCAATTTGTTCCAAGTCGTCTTTATTGCAGTCACGCTGTGCAGGAGATCTCGCAATGCCTGGAGAAGTGTTTAGCGACCAAAATTAGATAGTAGGACTTTGAGATGTGAGCATGTGTAGATCTCAGACGATTTCTGTATCATGTCAGTGTGGTTCCTGAGAGATGTTCAACACTTCTCCAGGCGTTATGAGATCTGTTCACCTGCACACTTTTCATGCAACTAAAACTTGTAGTCACCAGTTTTTTTTACATTTATTGTTATTTCACCTTTATTTAACCAAGTAGGCCAGATTGAGAACAAGTTCTCATTTACAACTGCGACCTGGCCAAGATAAAGCAAAGCAGTGCGACAAAAACAACAACACAGCGTTACACATAAACAAACGTACAGTCAATAACACAATAGAAAAATCAATATACAGTGTGTGCAAATGTATTAAGATTAGGGAGGTAAGGCAATAAATAGGCCATAGTGGTGAAATAATTACAATTTAATATTAACACTGGAGCGATAGATGTGCAGATGATGATGTGCAAGTAGAGATACTGGGGTGCAAAAGAGCAAAAATAAATAACAAAATGGGGATGAGGTAGTTGGTGGGTGGGTAATTTACAGATGGGCTGTGTACAGGTGCAGTGATCGGTAAGCTGCTCTGACAGCTGATGCTTAAAGTTGGAGAGGGAGATATAAGTCTCCAGCTTCAGTGATTTTTGCAATTCGTTCCAGTCATTGGCAGCAGAGAACTGGAAGGAAAGGCAGCCAAAGGAGGAGTTGGCTTTGGGGATGCCCAGTGAAATATACCTTCTGGAGTCCGTGCTATGGGTGGGTGTTGCTATGGTGACCAGTGAGCTGAGATAAGGCGGGGCTTTACCAAGCAAAGACTTATAGATCACCTGGATCCAGTGGGTTTGGCGACGAATACGAAGCGAGAGCCAGCCAACGAGAGGATACAGGTCGCAGTGGTGGGTAGTATATGGGGCTTTGCTGACAAAACCGATGGAACATTGATCTAATTTGCTGAGTAGAGTGTTGGAGGCTATTTTGTAAATGACATCGCCGAAGTCAAGGACCGGTAGGATGGTCAGTTTTACGAGGGTATGTTTAGCAGCATGAGTGAAGAAGGCTTTGTTGCGAAATAGGAAGCCGATTCTAGATTTCATTTTGGATTGGAGATGCTTAATGTGAGTCTGGAAGGAGAGTTTACAGTCTAACCAGACACCAAGGTAGTTGTCCACATATTCTAAGTCATAACCTTCCAGAGTAGTGATGCAAGTCTGGTGGGAGGGGGCGGACAGCGATCGGTTGAAAAGCATGCATTTAGTTTTACTAGCATTTAAGAGCAGTTGAAGGCCACGGAAGGAGAGTTGTATGGCATTGAGGCTCGTCTGGAGGTTTATTAAAAGTGTCCAAAGAAGGGCCAGAAGTATACAGAATGATGTTGTCTGTGTAGAGGTGGATCAGAGAATCACCAGCAGCAAGAGCGACATCATTGATATATACAGAGAAGAGAGTCGGCCCGAGAATTGAACCTTGTGGCACCCCATAGAGACTGCCAGAGGTCCGGACAACAGGCCCTCTGATTTGGTCACACTGAACTCTATATGAGAAGTAGTTGGAGAACCAGGCGAGGCAGTCATTTGAGAAACCAAGACTGTTGAGTCTGCCGATAAGAATGCGGTGATTGACTGAGTCGAAAGCCTTGGCCAGGTCGATAAAGACGTCTGCACAGTACTGTCTTTTATCAATGGAGGTTATGATATCGCTTAGGACCTTGAGCGTGGCTGAGGTGCATCCGTGACCAGCTCGGAAACCAGATTGCATAGCGGAGAAGGTACGGTGGTATTCAAAGTGGTCGGTGATCTGTTTAACTTGGCTTTCAAATACTTTAGAAAGGCAGGGCAGGATGGATATAGGTCTATGATATGAGTATCGATTGTCTCCCCCTTTGAAGAGGGGGATGACTGCGGCATCTTTCCAATATTTAGGGATCTCAGACGATACGAAAGAGAGGTTGAACTGGCCAGTAATAGGGGTTGTAACAATTGCGGCAGATAATTTTAGAAAGAGAGGGTTGATCGAGGGTTGATTGATTTAGAAAGAGAGGGTCCAGATTGCCTAGCCCAGCTGATTTGTAGGGGTCCAGATTTCGCAGCTCTTTCAGAACATCAGCTATCTGGATTTTGGTGAAGGAGAAGCGCGGGGGGGCTTGGGCAAGTTGCTGCGGGGGGTGCAGAGCTGTTGGACGGGGTAGGGGTAGCCAGGTGGAAAGCCAGCCGTAGAAAAATGCTTATTGAAATTCTCGATTATCGTCGATTTATCGGTGGTGACATTGTTTCCTAGCCTCAGTGCAGTGGGCAGCTGGGTGGAGGTGCTCTTATTCTCCATGGACTTTACAGTGTCACAAAACTTTTGGGAATTGTGCTACAGGATGCAAATTTCTGTTTGAAAAAACTAGCCCTTTGCTATCCTGACAGACTGTGTATACTGGTTCCTGACTTCCCATAAAAATGGCATATTTCAGGGGATATTCGATGCTAATGCAGTACGACATAAGATGTTTTTTTTGCTGGTCAAGGGCAGTCAAGTCTGGAGTGAACCAAGGGCTATATCTGTTCTTAGTTCTATGTTTTTTGAACGGGGCATGCTTATTTAAGATGGTGAGGAAAGCACTTTTAAAGAATAACCAGGCATCGTCTAATGACAGGATGAGGTCAATATCCTTCCAGGATACCCGGGCCAGGTTGATTAGAAAGGCCTGCTCGCTGAAGTCTTTTAGGGAGGATTTGACAGTGATGAGGGGTGGTCGTTTGACTGCGGACCCATTACGGACGCAGGCAACGAGGCAGTGATCGCTGAGATCTTGGTTGAAGACAGCAGAGGTGTATTTAGAGGGTAGGTTGGTCAGGATGATATCTATGAGGGTACCTGTGTTTACGGATTTGGGGTTGTACCTGGTAGGTTCATTTATAATCTGTGTGAGATTGAGGGCATCTAGTTTAGATTGTAGGACTGCCGGATTGTTAAGCTTATCCCAGTTTAGGTCACCTAACAGTACGAACTCTGAAGATAAATGGTGGGCAATCAATTTGCATATGGAGTCCAGGGCACAACTGCGGGCTGAGGGGGGCCTATAGCAAGTGGCAACAGTGAGACTTATTTCTGGTAAGGTGGCTTTTTAGAAGTAGAAGCTCAAACTGTTTGGGCACAGACCTGGATAGCATGACAGAACTCTGCAGTAGATTGCGACCATGTCCCCTTTGGGAGTTCTATCTTGGCGGAAAATGTTGTAGTTGGGGATGGAAATTTCAGAGTTTTTGGTGGCCTTCCTAAACCAAGATTCAGACACGGCTAGGACATCAGGGTTGGCGGAGTGTGTTAAAACAGGGAATAAAACAAACTTAGGGAGGAGACTTCTAATGTTAACATACATGAAACCAAGGCTTTTACGGTTACAGAAGTCAACAAATGAGAGCGCCTGGGGAATAGGTGTGGTACTGGGTTCTACAGGGCCTGGGTTAACCTCTACATCACCAGAGGAACAGAGGAGGAGTAGGATAAGGGTACGGCTAAAGGCTATAAGAACTGGTCGTCTAGTGCGTTGGGAACAGTGAGTTAAAGGAGCAGATTTCTGGGCATGGTAGAATAGATTCATGGCATAATGTACAGACCAGGGTATGGTAGGATGTGATTGGAGGTAAACCTAGGCGTTGAGTGACGATGAGAGAGATTTCGTCTCTGGTTGGACCAGTTAGGCCAGGTGAGGTCTCCGCATGTATGGGGGGTGGGACAAAAGCGCTATCTAAGGCAAGGTGAGCGGGACTGAGGGCTATATAGTGAAATAACACAATAAGGACTAGACGAGGCATATTGACATTAGAAAGAGGCATAAAGCGGTCACAGGTGTTGATCGGGAGAGCTAAGACAACAACGGGTAAATGGTGATGAATGGGCAGCGCGGGTCAGTTGGGTACATACAGGACCTGAGTTCGAGGCTGGGGCCGACAGGTAAACAAAAGGAGGTACCGTGTTATTGAAACAGTCCAGGGGGCATCAGCTGTGTAGCCGAGTGATCATAGGGTCCAAAGAACAGCAATAGGTGAGTCAGGGAGCCGTTCAGTAGTCAGTACTAGGCTAGGCGAGTGGGAGACACGACGCTTAGAAAGCTAAGGGGTCCAGAAACAAAGGGTCCAAGCCAATTGGCAAAAGAGGTATTGTAGCCCTAGAATTAGCTGGAAAATGGGCCTAGCTCATGGCTAGCTCAAGGCTAACTGGTGCTTGCTTCGGGACAGAGGCGTTCGCTAACAGTAGCCACTCGGTAGCAGCTAGCTGGCTGCGATGATCCGGTGTAATGATCCAGAGTGGCAGGAATCCGGTGATGTGGTAGGGAGAACCTGTCCGATATGCTCTGGCGGTGTCCGAGCTAAAATGTGAAGACTGCTAGCTGTGGCTAACAAAGACTGGTAGCTAGTTAGCTGGCTAGCTCCTGATGGAGGTTCCAGTTATAAGGAATAAAAATATCAGATCTGTTCCAAATTGAGTGAGGCGGGTTGCAGGAAAGTATATTTAGTTCGTAGATAAAAAATGAGATTAAAATATATACGAGAAGAAAAAAAATATGCTATTTACACGGGATAAGACAAAGACAAACACAACACACGGCCGACTGCTACGCCATCTTGGAGCGATTACAAACCATCTGGCCGTCCTAAAATTGAGTACTTGTGTTGTATCTGTATCATGCTGTGTGTGCTCTGTGGAGGTAGTGGTTCTCTAACCTCTCCTCTGGGACACACAGCTGTTCTATGTATTTGAACTATTCCAGATCTAATCCAACGGATTTAACTTGTCAACTAATCATCAAGCCCTTGAATCGGTGAATTACTTAAGCTAGTTCAAGGATACAATTAAATTGGGAAATGTCTGCGGGCCCTGAGGAGAGGTTTGAGAACCACCCTGTACAGTGAACCCTCATAATTTACTGTGTACACAAGTGCTGAAAACCACCTCCCTTCTTTCTCTAATAATACACTGCTCAAAAAAATAAAGGGAACACTTAAACACCACAATGTAACTCCAAGTCAATCACACTTCTGTGAAATCAAACTGTCCACTTAGGAAGCAACACTGATTGACAATAAATTTCACATGCTGTTGTGCAAATGGAATAGACAAAAGGTGGAAATTATAGGCAATTAGCAAGACACCCCCAATAAAGGAGTGATTCTGCAGGTGGTGACCACAGACCACTTCTCAGTTCCTATGCTTCCTGGCTGATGTTTTGGTCACTTTTGAATGCTGGCGGTGCTCTCACTCTAGTGGTAGCATGAGACGGAGTCTACAACCCACACAAGTGGCTCAGGTAGTGCAGCTCATCCAGGATGGCACATCAATGCGAGCTGTGGCAAGAAGGTTTGCTCTGTCTGTCAGCGTAGTGTTCAGAGCATGGAGGCGCTACCAGGAGACAGGCCAGTACATCAGGAGACGTGGAGGAGGCCGTAGGAGGGCAACAACCCAGCAGCAGGACCGCTACCTCCGCCTTTGTGCAAGGAGGAGCAGTACCAGAGCCCTGCAAAATGACCTCCAGCAGGCCACAAATATGCATGTGTCTGCTCAAACGGTCAGAAACAGACTCCATGAGGGTGGTATGAGGGCCCGACGTCCACAGGTGGGGGTTGTGCTTACAGCCCAACACCGTGCAGGACGTTTGGCATTTGCCAGAGAACACCAATATTGGCAAATTCGCCTTTGGCGCCCTGTGCTCTTCACAGATGAGAGCAGGTTCACACTGAGCACATGTGACAGACATGACAGAGTCTGGAGACGCCGTGGAGAACGTTCTGCTGCCTGTACCATCCTCCAGCATGACCGGTTTGGCGGTGGGTCAGTCATGGTGTGGGGTGGCATTTCTTTGTGGAGCCGCACAGGCCTCCATGTGTTCGCCAGAGGTAGCCTGACTGCCATTAGGTACCGAGATGAGATCCTCAGAGCCCTTGTGAGACCATATGCTGACACATGCACATTTGTGGCCTGCTGGAGGTCATTTTGCAGGGCTCTGGTACTGCTCCTCCTTGCACAAAGGCGGAGGTAGCGGTCCTGCTGCTGGGTTGTTGCCCTCCTACGGCCTCCTCCACGTCTCCTGATGTACTGGCCTGTCTCCTGGTAGCGCCTCCATGCTCTGAACACTACGCTGACAGACAGAGCAAACCTTCTTGCCACAGCTCGCATTGATGTGCCATCCTGGATGAGCTGCACTACCTGAGCCACTTGTGTGGGTTGTAGACTCCGTCTCATGCTACCACTAGAGTGAGAGCACCGCCAGCATTCAAAAGTGACCAAAACATCAGCCAGGAAGCATAGGAACTGAGAAGTGGTCTGTGGTCACCACCTGCAGAATCACTCCTTTATTGGGGGTGTCTTGCTAATTGCCTATAATTTCCACCTTTTGTCTATTCCATTTGCACAACAGCATGTGAAATTTATTGTCAATCAGTGTTGCTTCCTAAGTGGACAGTTTGATTTCACAGAAGTGTGATTGACTTGGAGTTACATTGTGGTGTTTAAGTGTTCCCTTTATTTTTTTGAGCAGTGTATAATTTCTAAATAAGAAAGGGAAAGGGGATACATAGTCAGTTGAACAACTGAACGCATTCAACCGAAATGTGTCAGTTATTTCTGAGTGTGTCCGTCTAGTTTTACTGTAGCCAACGAGTCATTGTCTTCCCAAACAAGGCAAGGCAATGGTGTAGTGTTGTTGAATTGAGTAACAGTCTAGCGCCTAGGAGTCTGATACTGCTCCTTAACAGTTCGTTTTTGAATAATAGGTTGAGATCAATTATGTAGTAGTGTGCTGTTGCCACCTCCTGGTGAGTCTGAACAGCATGGGTTAAGCATCACTGACGACTTCAATAATGTGGTAACTTGAGTAAAACGAAGTGAATCACACAAATGGGGAGCTTGTTAGATGGGTAGATGGGAGCGTTCGTGTTCACATGCAGTGTCACAAATGGAACCCTACTACCTATTTGGTGTACTACTTTTGACCAGAAAGTATTGCACTACATAGGGAATAGGGTGTGATTTGGGACGTTCATGTTCACCTTCCCGCTCTGTACCTACATCTGTAGGCAGGCAGGCAGGCAGAGGAGGGAAGGGGATGTTGTGTGTGTGTGAAAGTGTTTGTGAAGGGGCCGGGAAACAGATCGCACAGCTTAAATCCTTTTGGCCTTTACTGACCCTCTCTCTCACTCTACTTTACTAGCACACACTGTAATAGAGGACTGGCACTGGTCTGATGTTGTAGACTAAACCATTTCTGAGAAATAACCTAATGGTATTTTCTCTTTCTCTCCCCTTTTTTTATTTTCTCTGTTTTCTCTCTCTCTCTGTTTTCCAGACCGTCACCATGGTACACCCATGTTGTTGGAAGGAGTGCGTTGTGTGGGTGTGGAGCTGGAGTATGACTCTGAACAGAGTGACTGGCAAGGATTTGACTAGACCAGGCAATGCGACACACACACACACACACACACACACACACACACACACACACACACACACACACACATTCAAACAAAAAGACAGTGCCACATATATTGGAATTCATCATCGACTCCAAACTATCCATTCAAGATGTTTTGGTCCAAAAGGAGGATGAAATTAGGAAATAGACAGTGGTTATTTTTTTAAAGCAAGGCTAATGTGATCAGATCTCTGTTGAGCATACCTCCAGTATAGTTAGTTAATGCATCTGAAATGCATTGAAACAGGTACTATTTTTTAATTGTCATTAGTACTGCAATGATATACGTCATCCAACTGCCCATGCCTTTCCACTGCGTGCCCCTATGTTGTTGAATATGTTTTCTGAGTAAACCTATAGGGGGCAGCAAAGCTCGCGTAAACAATTCAGCCCATTTCACCCAGCCTGGCTTTAACAGTACCCATAGGGGTCGACAAAGACCACTAAATGTATCCCTCCCATCTGACATGGAGGGATTGAAAATGACTTATTTTAAGTTCATAATAATAATTATACGCTATGAATCAATTGCAAGTGCCTATGTTGCTGTACAGCTTTTACCATCAACAACTGCCTTCTATCCCTTGCCTAGTTAAATAAATCAAATAAAAATTTAACAAAATAATCCATCTACCAATCACTAACCTGCCCTCCCTCCCCCAAACCCCTCACCGTTCTCTCTGAGCACTGATACTCTTGTTGCAAACTAATCTCTTTGTAAGAAGTATAGTTAGTCACTGTTTACTGTCAATGGTTAGTCATTGTAAATGAATATTCCCATCAATTAAGAATATCTAGTACAATCAATCTCTGTATTTCACATAGCTAAGTGGAATTAAACCTGTTTTCTTTATCAAATCAGACAATCTACATGTGTTAAATGTGTTCGCCCTTAATTGTTTTTATATTTGTGTATAATAGGCTCTGTAATGTCTTGAAGTTATCCCTTGTTATCGGGTGTCCATACTAAATCCACGCTCCCAGTTTGAGGTCAATTTCATTTAAATTCCAATCGATTCACGAAGTACACTGGAATTCCAATTGTCTTCCATGCTTTTCAATGTGGATCATTCGGAATTGGAATTTTGTTTGCTTTCTGAATTGACTCTAACCCTGCCATGCTTCAAACGATAGTGAAACGGATCGTGGATTCAGTTTGGATACCATCCGATCTTGTCCCATCGACAGGTTAAGAGTAGAAAAAGAGGGGCCACTATTGTTCATGCAGTCAGACTGATCAAAATAATATTCTCCACCCACATTGTGATAGGCATCATGTCTGTTCTTAGCAGGGTTGGGTCAATTCCATGTCAATTCAGAGAGTAAACCAAATTCCACATTTCTAATTCAAAAGCGTTTAAAAGAATTGGAATTTCATTGTACTTCCAGAATTGACCCCAACCCTGGTTCTTAGGTTACTGTAATGAGGGATTACTGTACTAGGAGGGGTGTAGCATTTTGTCAGTCAATACACTACACAATACATGTTCCCTTATAGATGTTGGTTGTTGTGATCGCTCTTATTTTGTTATGCCATGAAATAATAAAGTTTATGTATTTAAAAATAAGTACTTTTGTATAACTGCTTTTGTTTCACTATAGCAAAACTCTGATTTTCCGCTGGAGTGTGGTCCTTACTGTACCATTTACTGTGTTCGGTTGATTGTAATGGAGCTACAGGATACATCTATCTTCTGAGGTTTATAGTGTTTCACATAGGCTATGGGTGTGCTGTAGTCTAGATATTGGAACCGATCCATAGATTAGGTTGAAAATTGACCCCCCCCCCCCCCCCCCCCCTTACCCTGACGCACCCGTTTTCCTAGTCGCCTTTGTCTCCCTCTTGCTTCACCTCCATTTCCCTCTACCTCACACATCCTTGTGTGTCCCTGTCTCAGTCCCAATCATGACACAACTTGCCCTACTGCTGCAACCACAGATGAAAATCTTACAAATGGTCAAGACCTCTCTAGGTTGGCGTGTGTGTGCTCTTTGTTCCTCAACTATAAAAGCCTGGCCAGTACCTCATGGCTCCTCTCGTGTTCTGGTTCCATCATGACCGTAACTAGCCGTTAGACCCCAGATACAAGACTCGATTCCGTCCCCTTTTTAGATGACCCAGTCCCCTTATGTAAATTGACTTTACTTATTTTTTTAAATGCATAATGTGTTTTATGTGTAACTTCACAATCCCTTCATTTGGATGAGGGGATGTAAACATGACCCAGTAGTACCCTAGTTGACACACACACACACACACACACACACACACACACTGTTCACAGTCAGTCCACTTAGTTGACACGATCACAGAGAATTCCATTGTCTGTACTCTGTCTCTCTCATTTCGGTTCTAGTTCCTGTTCCTTCTCATTCCCAGCCAATAACCATGAGGCCAGCGTGACTGGGTGGGAAAGAAATGGCAAGACCTCTCTAGAATCTTTGTCCTGGTTCTCCACCCTTCTCTCGAAGTGTGCACTTGCACGCTTCCCGTCATGGATGTAAGTTAACAATTGTGTGTAACTCCCTCCAAACAATTCTTACACCAATGCGATGCTTAAATCAATGACTTGGAGTGTGCAAGTGCACATTTACTTTGGGAGGAGGGTAGAGAATAGGGAAATAGCATCTCCCTTGTAGAATGGTGTGCTAGTTTTCAGGGAACAACTCATTAGCTCTCAACCTTAAAAAGAGCTTTTAGAAAATTATCAACTGGCCAAAATGATTGACAATGATGCACTAAACAGAATATTTAAATGACAGCATTAGAAAGTGTGTACTGTTAACCCGTTTCTCCTTTCTCTAGGAATATAATATTTATCATGTTACTGAGAGGATGATCGAACTCCATACATTTCAGTCACTGCTTCAATAGTAGGTCTACATCACTGAACTCACTTATAGGCCTCCTAGGCATCGAAGTTTGCCACCCCTCTGGTGCAAAGTAAACTACCCACCTCGCATGATAACTATATGGAAAATAAAATGAAGGATCCAGAAGCAAGGCATTTGTCATTTAAATGAAATATTAAGATTGCCATGTCAAAATGGCAGTGATAATAACAAGCTTACACTGCTATTATACTTTGGATTGTTGAAAGTGTACAGGCAAAGCAGGAAACCAATCATTGTTTGTATACTTTTCCTCTGATTAGGCTATCATTCACTGTTAAACTATTTTAGGAGTCATATTTGATTTATTTATTGTAGAGTAGGTCAGTATAGTAGGCTACATGGTCTAATGCATCCACTCTAAATCTAGAAGTACATGAAACTCACCGTTTGGATTCAAGATTTAAAGGACTGCCAACCTCCAATATTCATTAGCCTACTTTGAACGTCTGTTCTTTAGATAATATTAAATATATGAGCCTTTGTAGACTATTTGAACATTTAACTGATACATTTTCTGTGCATCGTTTTTGGCTAGCGTTACTCTGTCCGTAACCAATAGGCATACACATTTAACGCGCAAGACAAGACTACCGTCATTTCGATACAGTCTGAACTCAATTCTGAGCCTTGAATTCACAGCGTTCACCAGAGCAGAGACAGCGGGTGTTGGTCCCTCAACCGAAAATGTCTATTTTGTTTTGTGGACAGTTGTTTGTAAAATCATTTAGTCATCAAATCCGTGCTAAAATTGACGGATTTGCATCATCTTCATTCATTAGCCTATGTAGACATCAATTAAAGCCTAAAGACATATCACTTGTTGGCTACGGTTATAATGGCTATTTTATGCATACGAAATTATGACTTTGTATACATCACTTATAAATTGTGACTTGTGTTACAAATAAATATTAAGACATGTGTGACCTGATATCAAAATAGATATACCATCTATATACCTGTATTATGTAGCCTATACATCTTCCCAAATAAAATATACAGTTAATGAAAAATGTTCCAAACATTTCTCCTTTCATTACATATCAGAGTTTTTGGTGGAGACCAAACTTTCCATTCTACTTTAATGCTTTGACATGCAGATGTAGGCCTATATTAGTTGAAAATTTATTTTTTGCCTACACTGTAAACGGCCGCCAACCACCTGTAAGTTACTGTAACAAACGGTACAGTAATGTTACCATCCAAATAAACTTTGATTTAACAGTAAAACAAAAATATTGTCTTTATCATATACCACCACAGACACATTGCAAGCAAATTTAGTAAATACAATATATTCAATCTGTTATCTTAGAAAAAGTTTATAATTTCAGTTCATCCGTGATTAGAATTTAAGTGATGAATGATTGGTCTTACCGTTCCATGAGGCAAAATGCTATCATTAATTCAACGCATAGGCTATACAATTCAACAGTTGGTTAAAGGTAGGCTCAATTATTTTCACTATTCAGACGCTGTTGAGGTTCATGCAGTTGGGACACCAGACTACAGGCTTCTGGCTCCAGAAACAGGACTGCTGCATCGGATATTAAAGCCTAATCGTCACCAATCCAATAGTTTGACACATGACAGCATGGGTAATATGTTTCATGTTCAATTATCACCCTTTCTCTCTCTCTCTCTCTCTCTCTCTTTAAAATATCTGAAATGAATAGAATTATGCCCCGAGAACATTGTCTCGCTCTACCGGGAGGCAAAGCCTTGTATTTGGGTATGATAGGCGAGACCCACCGAGAGTGTTCGAAACTCTCTCTCATCTCTATTCTGACGAGTTGAATCTGTTTGACATCAACCACAGAGCAAAGCGCAAATATAGGCTAAGGTTGGCTACAATAAAAGTTTAGCCTACAACAAAATCATGATATATATATTTATTTGTATAGGCCTATGTTAATGAGTTAACACATTTCAATGAACGTGTATTGTACGTACTTGTGTTGTTGCTATAGTTGCGGGTCTTGGTGCATGGGCCTAAACCCACGATGAACACCTGTCTTCACTAATTGCCGTGCACCCCCCCCCCCCCTCCCCTCTTCAGAACCCCTCTGTTCCAATGTCCATTCTACTTTAAAACATGTAACACATTGGAAGAATTGCAGAGACAATGATATGCCAATCAAGCATCATGATCGTTTTTAATTGAAGAATAAGCCTATATGATAATTAGTAACTTTATATATTTTTAAAATAAACAATGTTTATTTTTAGTAAAGACAATTAAGATGTATGAACATGAATATATAGCTGTAATACTTTTAGCAAAAATGTAGTCTAAAACCAATGTCATGACCTACAATGCATGCTGGAACAAATGTCGATAGTAATTTATAAACAGCTTTACAGATACTATACTAATAACAATAATGAAAGCCCCGCACCCCCAAGATAGCAATTAGTTATCGTTAACATTTAACAATGTTATGTTTTAGAAACACCAACTCCAAGCATGGCAGGGGACCAGTATCGGAGAATGCAACCGAAATTGCTATATTTTATATATACATCTATCTGACTCAAATAGCTCGAGGCTAACCCCTGGCAAAGCCTATAACGCAACACAACTTGTTTGCAAAAAATGATTTTAAAGATTTGGTGGTGTAAAGCCTGTTGAATATGAACACTGCATGGCTTGCTACCCCAAGAGTGACCCGATGGATTGCAGTAATCTGGATTGACTGATAGAATCCATGTCCACTGGGAGTTGAACCAGACGCACAAACACTATATAAACTAACATTTGTCTGCTAGATTAAGTTTACATGGGCTAACGAACGATTCATTATAGAGTCTGTATCGTTACCTGTAACTATGTTGTATGTGCAGCCTATAACCTTTTGGTAGCCTAACCGTTGTGAACTTTGTAAAACAGGCATGAGTTATGGGAAATACAATTGTACGAAATAGTTATACAGATGGTGTGTGTGAAGATTTGAAGATGAACACTTGCTCACAGCTTTAAGTAGGATTCAGCAGATGTGTGAAATGGGCCTTTATATAGGGGGGGATGGAACAGACGTCATAATACTGTTTAGATGACTGGGAAGAGATTGAAGCATTCAATTAAATTCAACTTTATCCCCACAGGGGAAAGTAAGAAAGGCAAGTCAATTGACGAAATATTAACCCAACACCCTCCACTTAAAATACAGTATACAACAGACATCATTATGTGATTGAAACAATTATGGTCCCATGGGAAGCCATAGACGTTCGTTGTTGTTTCAACTATGCTTGTCAGACTGGTAACATATTGGATGTTCAACTTAAGACATTATTTGCAGTGGAAATGGAAAGGGAAAAACGATGATTGGCAATGGGTGTTTAAACATTTTGAAAACTTGGGATGCATTTTGAATAGTTGTATAGTTCATCACGTGTGATGGCTAGGGAAGCGGGATTGCGTTTGTGGAAGGGTGTATATGATTATAACCAAAACACATTTTGTACATTTGTGCGTGTGTGTGTGGTTTATACTCCCTCACACAGAGCTGTTGTGGCAATCAGTCGTCTCTTGTCTTGCTGCTGAGTGGAGGATCTGATTGTCAGGTCCATTCAACGCATTGACAGATTACAACATCTGAAACGAATAATGAGCAATTTGAATAATTATCATCTTCCTACCTGGCAAAACTGTTATTATGTAATCCCAATCATTTACAATGTGGATGTTTTTTCCTTTATAATTGTGTAGGCCTACAACAGACAGACAATCACATGCAGTTGTTCCCAGTTACAATTAGCAACAGGCACAATTAGGCCTACTGCGCAGTCATAACAACGGTTTAGGCATTCAATTAACTCGAATTAACTAAAAGCCTTTTCAATAGGAAAAATTCAATGGCTATTCAATGTGAATTTGAGCGAGGTAGTCCACGTTTTTGTATTATATTAGGCCTAATGGGCAGATGGAACAAGGCTAAATAATTTAGCGAAGTTAATGTGTTTCTGAAGAACTGTGGTTATAGCCTATAGGCCCGCGGTTGGGAAATAAATAACAATATGAACATTAAATGAAGCCATCCAGTAAAGTAGTTCTACTTTTCAATATTGAAGTCTCTTTTTTATAGATTCCTGCAACTTTCAGTTGGAACTCTTAGTTGACAAAAGTATATATTACCATCAAAGGTCTTGTCCGGGAGTTGTGGAAAATGTGTTGCGTAATCAAATAGATGCATTTTTGTTACAGAAATTAGGCGGTGTAGGTAGACTATAGATCTAAGCAAGTGAACCTATTGGCCAAATCCTTTCTAGCGAACAGCAAAATGTAACCTAGGCTACACTCTTCGAAAACAAAATGTGCTATCTGGAACCGAAAGGGTTCATCGACTGTCCCAATAGAAGAACCCCTTGAAGAACCCTTTTTGGTTCCAGGTAGAACCCTTTTGGGTTCCATGTAGAACCCTTTCCACAGATGGTTCTACATGGAACCCAACAGAGTTCTACCTGGAACAAAAAGGGTTCTCCTATGGGGACAGCCAAAGAACACTTTGGAACCCCATTTTTCTAAGAGTGTATAGGCCTACCACGAGTGGCCACTTCTGTTTTATCATTGACGTTTTAGCTATGCTATTATCCTATTAGTAGGAAATGTGCATTATACACCAACTTGGTCTGTAATTGGCCTATCAAACATTCCCTAAACTCTAAGCATCCTCTCTATTTTTTTGTTTTCTTGGAATGCCCATACTATGGAAGCCGGTTTCCGACACCAAAAAAATTAAATCTCATTACGAATTATGAGATACTTAAGTCATAATTATGAGATGGTAAGTTATTACGAGATATGTAAATTCATAATTAGGAGATAGTGTCTCATTATTCCGACTTTCTATCTCCTAATTATGACTTTCATATTTCAAAATAATGACTTAACATCTCATAATAACAGCTTACTATCTCATAAGTATGACTCATTATTCTGACTTACTATCTCATAGCTCGTTAGGTTTTTTGTTGGCAGGAACAAGCTTCCATACATTCCAGATTTGTAAAAGGGAATTTCATGATTTTCCTCTCAAAATAATGGCAAAAAAGCTTACCGTGGTTTACTGAACTCATTGCATCCATTGACTATTCCAGGCTTCGAGAAGTTTCGTTTATAGTTTTTTTTAAATTAAGTTTAAACTAGTTTGAAAAAAAATTCTATTGTGTTCCATTGTTTATTTTATTATTAGAATAAAAAGCACACTGTTAAACTTAATAAATAAATACAAATCTAGTTGTTTCAAGAACATGTTGAATATTCATTACTGTATAAATTAACATGCATAATGTAATCATGTAGCCTTTGTTAACTTGTGTCAAGTATGTCAATTGAAAACATTGTATGTTAAAGCACTGTGTTTGTGTAACTAGTTCCACAGCCCTTTTTAGGTAAAATGCCCAAATAATAATTTCTAGTTGAATGAACATATGATACAATTTGAGAAAACACATAATTTTAAGTTGATTTAATTTTTGCCTACATTTTCTAAAGTTGGGTCAAATATTTTGTTTAGGTTCAGTTAACAATTGGACCGAAGAGTTGAGTGAACTAAAAAAGGCTGTGGAACCAGTTACTTAATAATAATAGTTTTTTTTTTTTACAGTGAAGGGTTCTTCGGCGGTATACACTTCTTAGAACGTAGACTGACTGATCTGTCTGTTTACCAATCAAAGACGAGCAAACCGGATATTACGTTGCTGGTGACAGCCTCTTTAAAGTGCACCCTGCCACAACATTATTGTCCATATGACTGTCACACCGTCAAGACAAAGCAAAATGATCGCCACCAAGATGATCTGAGCAATCATACAAGACGTATAGGCTACACACAGGTAATGGCTCGGTCAAGCCTTACTTGGTTTGTTTTGCCTCATGTGACCCTTTCCCCTGTTTGAACGCCCCTCCCCAACATTCTCTACACATACATTATTGCGCTCTCCAAAGGAAGAAGACCCCGAGCAGACCACCAACAACCCAACATCCGTGACCACGCCAAGACAGCTCCACCGAAACCAACAACTCAAACGGTGGTAAACTAACTGATTTCATGCCCGTGCTCTGGGGTGCCTGGTTTATAGGACAACAAGTTTCCTTTCTTGGATGCAGAGAGTGAACTGACTGTGCTGTTCAGAGGCTGAGACTGTTCTTCTGCCGGTTACGCGCTCGTCTTTCATTTTATTTATATGTGGGTGAGCAAATGTAGCACCTCCCAGCTTCGTTGGTCATAGATCTGGTCTCTCCTTGTAGACTATACACTTACTGTACGTACAACATGCATGTTAGATTTAGCGCGGTCCTATAGCTGAGGAGGGACCCTAGGCTTGTCCAAAGGGCCCCCTCATTCTCACCACCATCCACGATCTCTCTCCTGTACTTCGGATCGCAAGATAGTGCTGAAACATGCCGAGACACTTGCAGTGCAGCTCGGTTCCATCCCAGGTCGGCGTGACGGGTTCTGTTTTGTAACTGGATCTACTCTGGGGCATGGTCTGCCTCACCACAGCTGAAGAGAACTATTGCAAATGACTTAAAAGTGCAAAGAGTAGCAATAACTGCCCAATAGCGAGGTGAAGAATACAGAAGATCTATACACCAATATTCAAATCGATGTTCGATCAAGCCACGAATATGGGCGATGAGATCGCCGAGGATCGCAACAACGACCACCGCCTTGGATCCAACTCTCAGTGCCGTGACGGGATAGACAAATGCCATACCGAAATTGGGGGCAGGTCGCCGGTGCAGAGCACAACCGATACCCCGGGTACATCGGCTTCCACCCCGACCTCCTCCAGTGAAGACGGACATGATAAACTTTTAGGAGTGGACCCAGACTACTGCCGGAGGATTTTAGTTCGAGGTTAGTAACGAAATATTATTTATTGTTGTTGTTGCGAAAATGGAAATCTAGAAGGATAAATTGCAAAAAGAGGGAACATATTGTCTGCATAAGTTACTGAACAAAACCAGGTGTTTATCATTCTTAATATTTGAGAATTTCCATTAAATTCATGTAATATATTTAATTCATTTGCAAATATACCACTATTGCAATCACAACTATTAATAGCCTAATTCTACAACAACAACTACTACTAGGTAACTAGGCCATGTTACTACACTGCTACTACTACTATAATACCTTTACTCTTACAAATAAGCAAATAGTTGCAGTGATTTATTGTAAATAAAATAAGGTATTTCATATGCAGATAAAGATATAATACTATATATGTCCAATATACTTTAAACAAATGAATATATAGCTAGCCTATAAACTGACAGCAGCTTTATTTTTTGGAACAAATTTGCTATACTTAGAAGAAAAATATTCGAGCGAAATTTTTATGAAAATTATGAACATCTGAGATTAAAATGTACAGTAGAGCATAGAGATAATAATAACATATAATAATAGCAGTAGCTGCTTTGTACTATATGAATCAACGTTTTAATTATTGGCAAACAAACTACTTTAAAAAAAACACAAACCATCATGTGTACTTCTGTGTGTGTTTATTCATGGTCATGTTGTTATCTTTGTTTGAGTTAAGGTATTATTACTAAAAATTAAGCAATATGTTGTCCGTGCTCTCGTTGATCAAAAGAAATGGAGCCCCACCTTTCTAGGCCTATTGCCATCTTTGGATGGAATTCTCCAAAATGTGTCTACTCACTTAAGAGTTTTTTTAACAATATAAATATATATATTGTGATTCTTAGGATCTACAAATTCTTTAAAAAAATGTGTTGAGAATCAAACAAAACATAAGTTACTATTTTCAATTTCAAAATGTATAATTGTGTAATTAGTGGCCTACTCTATGCATGAGTTACACAACTGATATCTCCATAGTTTATTTCACCACGTCCAAGTATCTTGTAAGTGTATGTGTCGTGATGGTCATGATGGTTCAATAGTTTGTAGTAAATGAACATTCTCTTCTCATAACAAAACAATACCATGCCATATTTGGTAAATTACTAGTTACTTTCCTAATGCGTATTAAAATATAGTAAAATAGTTCCAGGAGTATGCATTTGCAGAAATAAATTATATTTAAAAGAAGAAACCGTTTGTAAAACATGTCAAATTGTTAAAGGTGTGTGCAAAATTACATAAAATACTTATTGCATGTCAAATAGGCTATAGTAGTTGTAGGCTATGTGACTGACTGACTTAGAATAACATTCATTGAATGAAACTGAATAATTTTGTTCAGAGCGTAATGACATCTCTTTGCACTGCTCTTTAGTCAGGGCTGTAAAATGCGTTATAATGTCAATGTCAACAAACCCTAAAGTATACAGGTGATTTTTTTGGGTTGTTTGTTTGTTTAAAACCTTATTGAGATAATATCAAAATTATGAATATGGCTTTCTAAGTAAATAGTCATAGTGAGCAGCAAAAAAAACATTTGATTTCAGTTTATTTTGAAACTTTTGAACTTGTAGGCCTATTCATTATATTCAAGTTGAACACTTATTTCTAAAATAGCATATCCATGCCCCTTACCCGGATAGTTTTCACACCAATGTGAGATTAATATTTGTCATGGATACCGTAACACCATATATCAGTTAATCACCAAACTATTAGCCCACAGAAACACTGATATTATTAATTTCTCTTCTTACAAAAAACAGTTTCCCCCCTATTTGTGCACATTTGATTTTCACCAAATGTATAAATGAACCTTTCATTTGAACAACGATAATCATACACACCACCTACAGTAAAGGTCTACATAATTGAATTCATTGCGCGTGCCCCGGGGCTAAATGTGAACAGAAAGCCCCATAATTGTAGAAGTGAACGGCCTCGGCGGTAGACCGAGATTGATTAGATGTGGTGAGGGCGAGTTGAGCGTTTTTGGCAGAGTTGCTCGGGACACCAAGCTCGCAATAGCCGGTGTCACTATTTGTTTTTAAAGCTGATGATTGAATGCGCTAGGTACCGCTTGAGAAGCCGAGGTCAGAGAAAGGTCAGGCGGTCTGTCTTATGTGCAAAGTCTCGATGTGCGTGCAAACCGTTTGAAAGGCCCTGCTGCAAAGTTGTACATTTTGAGGATTTTAAAATTGAGTATCATGAATGAGTAGATGTTTAGTTAGAAATGATAAATATGCACAATGTTGGAACGCGTCTCTATAGCTCTTGCTAACACCTTGGATGCTTGCATGGAAGTTAGACAAGCTCTACGCAGAGACCGTGCCGTATAGGCCCTATAGATGCTATTTCCCCATGAAATGTGCAATATATAGGCTGTAGGGCCTATGTGGATGAACCACATAAGCCCTACGTATAGCCTACAACACTTCAAATAGTATACGGTGGTTCAGATTTTTTATATCTTCTATAACTTTGATTCAATTTAAGTTTTGCTGAGGAATTGAAATAGATTTAGACGCAACATGATTCGACAGATCTAGGCTACTGCTCCTTTGACATATTTATTTTATGGTGGGACCCAGCTTGGTTAGTCTATATGTTTTGCACTTATTAATAGGTGTTTGGTATTGCATAAATAGCATCTTAGGCATACTCCATACTTTTATATAAAAACACACATTTCATGATGTTTTACTGAACAAAACGATTTCACGTTGTCCCATAAATTGCTATATTTAACGTTGTGTACTGATGCGTCAACTAGCCGGTTACACTATATTCTTCAGGATGGGTTCTAGGACTCATGGCAAATGCAGAGGTTTAATTCGAAATATAACTCTGAGAACATGCTCTCCAAAAATGTAGGCCTACTTGCGCCGAGACAGACAATTACGTACCGGTAGGTCTATAATTTAATAATGGGATAGGGAAGTATCTTTCAGTTCTCATTATTCTGGCTATAACTTCTTGAGAATATTCCCCGAACACAGCAAAAAAGCAAGCTACTATAGTGAATGTGTGAAACTCCGAGGTAGCCTATTCCCCAATAAAAAAAATCCAAATGGTATACCTAACTTATGTCCAGTTCCATTACATACTGCAGCATAGCCTACCCTCAGTTGAAAATATGGAAGAACTATTCTAAGGCATTGTACTCGTAATATCTATCTAACGAACGGATATGCCTGTTATCTCTGTAAGGTGCATTGAGTTTTATTTACGGATATTGTGATTCTTACAATATATTATCCATCTATTACTTCTTCCCCTTCTTTATTTATTTTACTACAAACTTGACTAGCCTATATTTCCAAGGAAGACAACTAGATGTCAATGTCCTCATACTGAAAACAATGCTCACGTCAAGAGATCATTCTTATATTGCGTAGGAGCACAATGTTTAACAATATCTTCCTGGTCGGTACAAAAAAGAATGACATTGGTAGGCTACTACAGCGTGTGCAATTATAATAAGACTATGGGACATTTCACACACGGTGTCTGGCTGTATATCCACAGATGCCAAGGGCACCATCCGGGAGATCGTGTTGCCAAAGGGCCTGGACCTCGACAGGCCAAAACGAACGCGGACATCATTCACCGCCGAGCAGCTCTACCGGCTCGAGCTCGAGTTCCAGCGCTGCCAGTACGTAGTCGGCCGCGAGCGCACTGAGCTGGCGAGGCAGCTGAACCTGTCCGAAACACAGGTAAGAAACATACATCATTTGACAGTGTAGGCCTATTTCTTCAGAAGTGGTGAGTTATGGATAATATATTGATATCCTATTGTGCCAATAAAGACAAATTGTATACGTAACCGTGAGTCCCCATTGTAGGCCTATATATTTAAATATTAGATTGAAAGGTATGCTATCATGATAACTCATCGCTGTGCACAGTCACATGATATAATGTCTCAGCTGTTTTTATACCCAACTTTTGTCATGGAGATGCATCTACTAAGGAGAAAGCACGACGTGTACATCTGACATCATAACCAATGTCTTGATTTGGAAACTTCAATGGTCATCATGATATAGGCTAGGATTGGCGCAATGGCTTCATTCTTGGGTTCTATCCATAAGTCCATATTGTCAGTGCTGACTTTTCTTAGCGGGAATTCACAGTAGCTCCATCGCCAGACGTCTCATGTAAACAAACCAAACAACACAGCTACCTCTGTGCTTTACAGTAAGTATTCAATAATAATAATAGCCTAATAATAATAATAATAGGTATTTGTGTTATTTCAACTTTTTGTTGTAGATACCCGTGGGTTGTAGCCTATAAAACAAACTTTAGTCTAGACAGCAGTAACAAGGGATAGATGGATGTAGTCTAGGCTGCTATAGCCAGTGCCCTCCACATGAATGATTGAGCAAGGATGGAGAATAACACACAACATGGTGTGAAAGAATAGGGCCTCATTTGTCATTTGTCAACTGATGCATTACTATGCCTCTGATCCAATTATACGAGTTGTGGCTTATATAACTAAACTAGTTACATGTCAAGTTATCATCATTTCCACAATACATTTAGTAGGCTAGACCTAACGCAATGTGTAGTCCATAAATCCATTCCTGAAAATGAAAGAAGGAAAGGGTTGGTGTGAATGAAATACGCTATAGGCCCTATTGTCGAAAGGACCGTGTCCAACACCAAGTAGCCTACAGTTAAACCGCATCTCCCTGACCACTGATAAGAATCACCTTTATTCGCCACGTATTTATATGTACTAGGAATTTGACCTGGTGAAATGGTGCTAACCCCACAACTGAATTTATACAGGCTGAATATCTAAACGAAGAATGTACACACAATCCACATATTCTATAGATACAGCAAAAACGGAACAATTACACATAGGCTAGCTGTAGCCAACTACTACACAAAGCTGATAAAAATGGACAATTGTCCAGCGAATTGATAACCCCTACAGATCAATGGCAATGATGGAGAGGAGACGAGACGAAGAAAGAAAGCTAATACTTTTGGGACGCAGGCACATTCATGCAATGTTCTTCAGGGCATAGTAGTGGCTGTCAGTGGGAGGGGCCTATTTCTACCACTTTTTAGGGGAAAGAAGACGTATGGGGTATATAGGCTACTGGGTGGCAGCAATGCATCGTTTGTAAGGCCTATAGCTTACCCAGACATTCTTTCAGATTGTTTAAAACTGTAAAATTCCCATATTTCTATAGTCAATATTGTCAGTCATAATTTAGCTCAGTAACCGAAAGGTTGCACGATCGAATCCCCGAGTTGACAAGGTAACAATCTGTCGTTCTGCCTCTGAACAAGGCAGTTAACCCACTGTTCCTAGGCCGTCATTGAAAATAAGAATTTGTTCTTAACTGACTTGCCTAGTTAAATAAAGGTTCAAATAAAAAAAATATTTCATCTGGAGGCTATTAAAAACAATACCCAGAAGGTGTTGTAGCATTTTAGAGCAATTTCTTGAAGCTGTTTCCATTGAAATTGCGAACTTCGTCTGCTAATATATTTTGCTTTGATAATTTACACATTCAACAGCCCCAGGAGCAAATTTGCATAGGCCCTAATCAACAAATTTAAAATAAAAAAATACCCCAAAAAACAAAGAACAACCACATTAGGCGATTAATCATTCTGTCATTTCTAAAAGCTTTCACTTTTTATGTTTCGGTGAAGTTCAATTTCAGAGTTTATATTTTCACTTTGTTCGAGTAGGCCTCGAGGCTCTAGCTGTATCTTTATGAGTTGCTGATATTCAAGGCTTTAACAAGAGTCAAACCAGTCATTTGATTTTCAGGTCCACTTACGCAACGTACACTGGCCTATATGTGTGTTTTAAATCATTGCCATTCGGTTTTGAGAGAGAGTGGTCGTGAAATGTACGATTGAGCGTAGTAATAATAGCTTTTATGAATAATTTATAATACTAACTCAGCTTAACTAAAGGCAACATTATACTTTGATGGTCATGGGGGGGGGGGGGGGGGGGCAAGAACTGAAATGCACATTTGGGGAAAAACTCTGATTTCTGAGTGCGTTTTGGTAACTTAATTCGTATTCATCCCCTCCAAATATTTCCAGTCAAAGTCACGTTCATTTCACAGCACCAAGCTATACATTGTATCCACAACATTCTGATTCTGTAGTGTCCATGCAGCCTCAGGCCTGTTGGAGGGGAGGATGTTCACCTATTACTATTGTCAACATGTCCACTTTGGCAACCAAACAAACAATATATTTCTAAGTAAAGTCACACCAAGTTATCCAACTAAACAAAACGTTTAATGTTATATCTAGTATATCTAGTTTAGCACAATATTCCAATAAACATCGACCCAAGGGTATTACAAATCCCATTTTTGCTGTTAGCTATGTAGATGTGGGCCTCTGCATGGTTTGGTAACTGCAAAGAGTGTTTACATCAAACGGCTCTTCACTTAGCGCCTACTGAGACATTTAAATGCCCATGCTCTCGTCGATTTCTTTCGATTAAAAAAGACCGGATAAAGTAGATATTACAAATGATTGAATTCATCAAATGCTATACTAGGTCCTACTTAATTTGTCAAGAGATAATAGCCTAATATCAAAATGTAATCGAATAAATGTAATAGGCTCTTAGCCTGAACCTTAGTGCATCCAACAACGCAATAACATGTAGCCTAATTTAGCCAAGCATGTTTTGTGCTGTAACACATAGCTCAAATTGCTAAATTTAGACATTGGTAGGCCTATTTTATATTCCGTGTTACCAGCACGAAATCTCGGTTACGATAGGCTTCGTTGGGCTTAAAACATGTCATTTATATAATGTTTATTAAGTTATCAAAGGCAGACCTCAATGGGTGTTGACCTGTGATATTGCACTCACTGGGCACGGACGTCAGTTCAACATCTAGTTTGATTTACATTTGGTTGAGTTGCCAACTAACGTGAATTCAACGTGAAATCAACAACTAAATGTCACTTAATTGGATTTACGTTAAAAGTTGTGAAAAATATACGAAATTCCCTTATTGATGACTTTTTGCAAATCCAATCTGCTTTCCACATTGATTCAACTTCATCACATTTAATCATTTGTGTGGTTGTTGTTGAAATGACTTGAAAAAACGTTTTTCCCAGTGGGGAATGTGATGTCATTCACGTAAATAGTTTATTGTTCCAAAGTTGACCGATTCCTAAGCGCTAGTGTTTCAGGATACAGGCGTTGACAAAGGTGTAACTCGAATATGTTTGGTCACTATCAAAACTATCAAAACGAGCCACATGCTGCATTTACATTTAGCCAAAATTTCATGAAAGATATTAGATAATGTCCTTATTTTGCTGTTCGTTCACGTGACAGGCTAAACATCAAACGGTTTGTTTAGGTATAGGTATGACATGAGTAAGCCATCCTTATAATACAGCCTCATGTAAGACAACTTATTCAATGAGGTGCCAATGTGCTTCGGGCAACCTAAACAGTTTCGCAGTAAAAACAAAGTTTATTTCCAGACCAGTTGTGCGTAAAAGCTTTGAGTTCAAGCTTTGAGAGACACGAGCTACATGAAAGCAAACTATTTGAGAGGTGATGAATAACATTTAAAGTAAAATCCTCCCTCACTCAGGAAACACCTCGCCTCTCCCCAGAGCCCAGCAGGTGGCTCCCACTTCACGCGTAACGCGGCGGGGAGCCCCGCGCCCTTGGCACGCTATGGAGGTTGTCTTGGGGATGCCTGTGCGGCTACTAAGTATCGCCTACGCCAGGTGCACCTTCCTAGCAGGCTAAACGCCGCCGATTCACAGGCACTGTAGGGGGGGAGACCTGTTACTTTAACAGTTAGAGGAGTTACTTGAGCTCTGGTGAAAGTTTCTCAACATTTGCAAATCAGTATTCTAACATTTCTTTGAAACACGGGGATTGAGACCAGTGAAGCATGAAGCATCCACTGACTTCACCTGTTGTGTTTCAAAGACCTCTTCATTATGAAAATTCGTATTATATCAGGGGATACATTGATAAAGGCATGGTAATGGTTTTGCTACAGCTGCTATGACTGTGACTCCTCTTTTTCGGTTTAGAAGCACTGACTTACTCAGCTGACAAAATACTCAAATTACATTTCTGGGTGGTTCTGATTCTGAATGCCAAAATGGTGCTTGCTTGGTTTTCGACAATTGTTTATTCAGACCCTTGTTTTTACATTTAAGCTTACAAGTATATTTTGGGTTGACCCTCGGTTAATACCTCCATACCATTTGGAGCCCTTTCATCCCGTCCACTTGCATTCTCTTCCAATGCTAAAACGTGATTCAATTCTGTCTATCAATCCACCGAGTAGGCTTTTTCAGCTTGCTTGAAAAACACCATCGTCTAAGAGTGTGCCCGAAACAGCTCCTTACTCCCTATATAAAGGGGCCCTACCCCATAGGGCTCTGTTTTAAAAGGAATGCACTATATTCAAAATAGGGTGCCATTTCAGACACACAGTAGACAGGGTCTAATGATTGCCTTTCACATCGAGAAATGTTAATGCCTTTCATTCTGTTACCTTTTAATTTGAACTTGGCTCTACATAAGCTATGCATTCTACAATGTGAGGAATGAAGATATCTTATTGGTGGGTGGTGGCCCTAGGAGGAATGAAGATATCTTATTGGTGGGTGGTGGCCATAGGAGGAATGGAGATGTCTTACTAGTGAGTGATGGACCTGGTAGGACAACATTTTTAGCACCATTTACTGAAATGACTTTTCCCTCTGACTGAAATGATGGTCTAGACTGAAACAATTATGTTTTACAAAATACTTAAGCGAATGAGGGTTTATCTTTTTACTCTTGTCTAAATGATGACACGATATGGTCATCTGTCACCTGACAGGCTCTCAACCCCTTTGGACATAAAGAAGTTGCGTCAACATAGTTTCCATGTTATTTCAACATGACCATTAGTTATATTATTGTTCAAAACTGGTTGGATTTGGGGAAATGAGACAGTTATGCATATAGCTGCCCAGAAACCTCTCTTTACCTACCCAACACTCTTCCCATCCCAACTTGTACCAACCATGATGTCTGGCCATTATCAGAGTTTACCATCACCAGGGACCATTTTACTTACATTGCAATGTATCAATATATTGTTCTCTGCTGTCCATCTGTGGAAAAACCATGGATTTAATGGTGGAAGGGGCTGTTTAAAACTGGTTTAATCCTGGGCTGGGACAAATGGTACAAGGCTAAGTGTCAAAATGCATGGAATCACAGTAGTTTCAGTGGAGTTTTGGACAAAAGCTGGTTTTAGCGAGCAGCTATGGCCAAACATGTGGATGTATTTTGATCTTTCAAGGCAGCAAAGCTTGCTAACATGCACAATCAGATGGGCTGAGGAGCTGCTGGAAAACTTCCACAACCACGTTTGTTTTAGAGACTTGTGTGTGAAGTACAGTAAGTGCTTGTGTGTGTAATATTGATCATGTCTAGAGTGGTATGCAGGTCTGTGATACTTGTGTCCAACCTCCAACCAACTGAATGCAAGATAAAGACAGAGATATGAAATGCTGGAAACAAACTGTAGAAACAAGGGGTCATTTATTCTATGCCGTACTGACCCTAGATTTTCACGCTTGAGAGAGAGAGATAGACAGACAGAGGGACTGACAGACAGAGATAGACAGAGAGCAGAGACTCAGAGAGTGGATCTGATCCTAATCTTACTAAAACCCTGTGAGGAGGTAGGATCGAGGACATATTAAAAAGATGCGTAACACCTCTGTTTTGAAACATCAGCTTGTCCGAATCCTATACACACACATCCCTACTAATACCTTCTCTGCTGACAAACATCCCTCTGTCACTTCTCCTTCTGGGGAGCTCAGCTCTTTAGACCCGACCCACAGTAACCGTCTTAGTGCACCACGGGTACATAAGTGGCCATATGTATGCAGGGGCCAGGAGTTTTCCCTAGCCACATTGAATAACCCTACCAGGGATAACTCCAGGGCCTATGTAAAGTTTCCATATATACTGTAGTACAGAGTCTCTTTTTTTAAACAGCAGCAGTTGGGCTTCTAGAGCAGGGTTGGGCTCAGTTGGAGTTAAAAGCAGTCAAATCAGGAAGCAAACTGAAATTCCAATTCAATCATTTAAAGAAGGGTATGTGGTTTTAATGACTTCATTTTGGGATTTTCAAATTTGTATTTATTATGGATCCTTCCTGGTGTCCAGCAAAATTGAAGCAGTAATACATTAAACAAAATCACAACATATTAAGTGTGTGCCCTCAGGCCTCTACTCTACTACCATATATTTATAACACAAAATCTATGTTTACATGTGTGTATAGTGCGTTTGTTCTTCACAGCCCCCGCTGTTCCATAAGGTGTATTTTTATCTGTTTTTTTAAATCTAATTTTAATGCTGGCATGAGTTACTTGATGTGGAATAGAGTTTCATGTAGTCATGGCTCTTTGTAGTACCTTGCGCCTCCCATAGTCTGTTCTGGACTTGGGGATTGTGAAGAGACCTTTGGTGGCATGTCTTTTCGGGTATGCATGGGTGTCAGAGCTGTGTGCCAGTAGTTCAAACAGACAGCTCGGTGCATTCAATATGTCAATACCTCTCACAAATACAAGTAGTGATGAAGTCAATCTCTCCTCCACTTTGAGCCAGGAGAGATTGACATGCTTATTATTGTTAGCTCTCTGTGTACATCCAAGGGCCAGCCGTGCTGCCCTGTTCTGAGCCAATTGCAATTTTCCTAAGTCTCTTTTTTGTGGCACCTGATAACAGAATTGAACAGTAGACCAGGTGCGACAAAACTAGGGCCTGTAGGACTTGTTTTATTGATAAAGCAGAGCAGCACTTTTTTACGGACAGACTTCTCCCCATCTAAGATACCATTGTATCAATATGTTTAGACCATGACAGTTTACAATCCAGGGTTACACCAAGCAGTTTAGTATCCTCAACTTGCTCAATGTGCACATTATTTATTACAAGATTTAATTGAGGTTTAGGGTTTAGTGAATGATTTGTTTCAAGTACAATGCTTTTAGTTTTTGAAATATTTCGGGGAAGGCATGGCTCTTGACTTTCGCCTCTCCCGAGTTCGAACAGGAGTTGCAGCAATGGGGCAAGACTGTAACTACCAATTGGGGAGAAAAAAGGGTTAAAATACAAAAAACCTGAGATTCTTCACATATACTAGTCTGTGCTGTTGTCACTCAGTTATTGCTTTGCTGTCGGGACTTTCATTTGTTGTCTTGGGCTATCACCAAGGATGCAAAAAGCAGGGGTCTGAGTGTGTGTGTGTCTCTCTCTCCTTCTCTCTCGGACTCTGTCTCTCTCTGTGTTTATGTATGTATGCACATAGTATGTGGACACCTGCTCGTCGAACATCTCATTCCAAAATCATGGGCATTAATATGGATTTGCCACTCTTCTGGGAAGGCTTTCCACTAGATGTTGGAACATTGCTGCGGCGACTTGCTTCCATTCAGCCACAAGAGCAATAGTGAGGTTGGGCACTGATGTTGGGCGATTAGGCCTGGCTCGCAGTGTGCATTCCAATTAATCCCAAAGACCAGTCAAGTTCTTCCACATCAATCTTAACAAACCATTTCTGTATGGACCTCACTTTGTCCACATGGGTATTGTCATGCTGAAACAGGAAAAGGCCTTACCCAAACTGTTGACACTAAATTGGAAGCATAGAATCGTCTAAAATGTTATTGTATGCTGTAGCGATAAGATTTCCCTTCACTGGAACTAAAGGGCCTAGGCTGAACCATGAAAAACAGTCCCAGACCATTATTCCTCATCCACCAAACTTTACAGTGGGCACTTTGCATTGGGACAGGCAGCGTTCTCCTGGCATCCGCCAAACCCAAACTACCAGATGGTGAAACATGATTCATCACTCCAGAGAACGCTTTCCGCTGCTCCAAAGTCCAATGGCGGCGAGCTTTACATCAATCCAGCATTGCACATGGTGATCTTAGGCTTGTACGCGGCTACTCGGCCATGGAAACCTATTTCATGAAGCTCCCGACAAACAGACATTTTGCTGACATTGCTTCCAGAGGCAGTTTGGAGCTTGGTAATGAGTTTTGCAACCGAGGACAGATGATTTTGACGTGATATGCGCTTCAGCACTCGGCGGTCCCGTTCTCTATGCTTGTGTTGTCTACCACTTCGTGGCTGAGCCGTTGTTGCTCCTAGACGTTCCACTTCACAACAGTCTATGACGGTGCCACGTTGGAAGTCACTGAGCTCTTCAGTACGGGCCATTCTACTGCCAATGTTTGTCTATGGAGATTGCATGGCTGTGTGCTCGATTTCATACACCTGATAGCAACGTCGGTGGCTGAAATAGACGAATCCACTAATTTGATGGGGCGTCCACGTACTTTTGGCCATGTAGTGTATATGTGTGTGTTTCTGAATGTCCTTCGCTGTGCATTGTTCTCAGTAACTCCCAGACATTGTCTGGCTAGTCGTCTGGAGCACGGAGGGCACAGGGCATTACGTAGTCCTACAGATGTAGGAGAATGAGAGAGAGGACGGGACAGAGGCAGGGATTGTATAAAAGCTGAAAGAGTAGGACACATTTTTAGGAAGGAAGGGAGACAGACAGACGTGGGCCTAAACCAGTTACAAATGTTGTTGCATTGTCTATTCATTGCAGGGCTATTCATTATTTTAAAAGTGTGATCAAGAGTTTAAGGAATTTTATGTACAGTGATTGATGTCCTCCTCTGGCCTTGTACAGTCTCAGGTTGTAAAACTGACGTTCAACACATTTGACACAACGTTGTGATACAACTGATCTTTTTTGTGATACAACAGAGATAATATCTGCACAAAAACGTTTACACGGCCATTGTTTGTTGTCTCCAAAACGCTTTTGTCATTTTTTTATTTTTTTGTGCAACAAATCTCTTTGAAGGATGTGTGTGTGCATGCGTGCAAGGCCTTCATTTCGTTCACCGGGAAATAGCGTAACGCAATTATCTCATTGGATTAGCAAGAACAACACGCCGAATTGGTTTATCTAAACCTCGACATCATGGGACCTTAGGACGAAGGGCTAGGCCCACCCCGGGGCGGGGCAGTGGGCGGGATGGGGAGGTGGACAGAGCGGGGAGCAGAGGGCCTAATAATAGTCCCAAGTGCTTTTACGCTAAGGAGGATTAGGGAGCTACATCTACCAGTGAGTGGCTAAGATGGGGTCGACCCTTGGCTGAACCTGCCTGGACATGTGTTTCAGTAATGCAAAGTCGGGATTGAGGGAGGGAGGGATGAGGGCAAAGGAGCAGGGCACGAGGGCGAGAGGATGAGCAGGTGAAAAAAGGTGAAAAATATGACGAGATAGGAGGTAGGAGATATAGGGGGTAGGAGTTATAAATTGAAACTGGGGCCGCGTTTGGATGAGGTCCCAGGTGTTAGAACAGAACGTGGGATTGGAGAGAGAGAGAAGGGCTGTGAGGGAAAAGGAACATTTGTCATATTCATCCATGTACAATGTTACCGTACCGTTTCCATACAGAACATTTTGTAATTGCTACCATACAGTATTCTTATAGAAAAGAAAGTCATTGTTACCATTGAGTTTCCTTATAGAAAAGGGCCATACAGTCATACAGTTTTGCTATAGAAAACGAAGTCATTGTACTCCTAGACCGAGGCCAGGCGGTCTGATGTTCATCACATGTGCAGGATCAGCGGGGTCGCGGGGGAACGTTGAGCCTCTTCCAGGGTCACAGAAAGTGTTCGAAATATTGTCAGCAGGTGTCCGTCCTGCTTAATGGAGCCAGGCTTTTCCACCCCACAGACTCTCTTTTGAGAGATTAACTAGCTTCTCACTAGTACACCCCATTATTTGGTCACAACTACAGCCTTTAGTAGCTTTATAGGGCATTTATAAAGCCTTCATAAGAACTATATGGAGGCTTAGGAACAAAGTCATCCTACATAAAGGGTGATAAAAGTGTTACCCCATTTTGGCCAGCCTAATCCTATATATATATCTTTTTTTATAGCATTACATTTTCTAAAGAATCATTCTGATGTGTAGGTCTGATGTCTTCATTAGACACAATCAGAACTATTCAAGACACCGGCTATCTGTCTGCATGTATTGCCGGTGTTGCGTTGCTGATGTGACTTTAAATAGTGTGACATCCATCTCCTGAGCTGCTTCAGTTCGGTAGACTCACATATGGACTCCCAGTTGACCTTTGCCCTGGGTTAGTTAGCCCTAGCAGGTGGCTCAAACTAACACCACTCCATCCCTGCTTGTGTTGTTGTGGTTTGGCAGTGTTTAGTACTAGTGGACTCAGGAATATCCAGCTCTGTCCTGCACACTCTGTCTTGCCCTACCTGCTCTACTCTAACCCTTGTGTTGTGAGATGGAGTGTGTAGTAGTGGACACAGGCCTACTACCCTGTAGCAGTCCAGCTATCCAGAATGTTCTGCTTTTGCTCTATCCTCTCCTATCTCTGTTCTAACCACCCCTGCCCACCCCTGCTCTGCTTTGCCCTGGCTGTGCCCTACCAGAGCAGAGCAGAGGGGAGCGGGAGAGCTGCAGGGCAAATCCAGGTCATTGCCAGGCCAGCACTCCCCCTCTCTCTCTCACTCTGTAATCTCTGCCCTAGCTCTGAACCCTGGATCTCATTAGGATGGATTTATTTCCAATAGTGTATATGTACGAGAGGGTACAGATTTGTTTTCTTTCTCTTTTCATAATTCCACCCCCCCCTCCCGTAGTAGTCCCCTGTAAACCCCAGGGTTTTTCCTCAACTGTGACGACTGTGATATGAACGGCCCGGCTCACTCCAGCCTCCCCGCATCTCAGTCCCTGGCTAAGCCACGCCCCACCGAGGAGGTGGAGAGTGGTAATTGTGGGTTTTCACCCAATGGGGAGGCATTAGGGACACAAGACTCCATCTGAGGTTTTGGTTTGAAAAACCCTGGTGTGGGAAGTGGTATTATTAGCTTAGACAGATGTACTATATACATAAAGAGGGTTAAGACAAGACAGAGACTATGTGGATTGAGGCCCAGGTCTTTACTCTAAGTCTAAGATGTGGCATCAGTGTCCTTCTCAGCGGGGGAAGATCCCTTCCCAATCTCATTATACACATACAAATGGAACCGCTGAGACAATGGTGACCTGAAGTCCTGAGACTTAACTAACCACCAGGACCGCAGATGTAAACAACAGTTTTATTCAGCGTTGGGGTCAATTTCAATTAAATTCAGGTAAATTTAGAAATGTAACTGAATTCCAATTCCACATTTTCCTGATTTGAAAAGCATTGAAGAGAATTGGAATTTCAGTGTACTTCCTGAATTGACTGGAATCGAAATGGAATTAACTCCAACCCTGTAAACAACAGTTCTATCACATAGCTTTCACCTGTCCAGTCAGATCAAGACTCTTTAACTGAGTGAATATTTTTCTTGATTCTACCTCCATTGTCCTCCTCCTAGAGTGTCTGAATATTTTCCCCTCTCTCTTCAAGGTTACCAGAGATTATGTGTGTGAGTAAATGCTAAAGAGAGAATTGTGGTGGGGACTGGGGAGGTTTCTGTCCTGTGGTTGCCATCGGTTGTGTGTTTTATATACACATGACCTCTCTGTGACTGCTGTGTGTGATGTGAATACAGCAGCTCACCTCATGGCTGTATTATGTTGTGTGTGTCCTGTACTTGCCATGCTGCTGATAGTCATATAGGTTATCTAGGTCCTGCTCATCATTGATGCTTTCCAAATGGAACCCTATTCTCTAGTGCACTATATAAGGAATAGGTTGCCATTGGAACGCAACTGTAACGATTGTTCTCCTCCTCGTCTGAGGAGGAGCATGGATCGGCCCAAAACGCAGCTTGTGTGGAATACATGATGAATTTATTTAAACAAGACGAACACGAAGCACACTTGAATAAATTACAAAATAACAAAAACGACATAGACCGACCTGGACATGAGAACTTACATAACACGAAGAACGCTCGAACAGGAACAGACTAAACAAACGAAACAGTCCCGTGTGGTACATACACAGACACGGAAGACAATCACCCACCAACAAACGGTGTGAACAGCCTACCTTAATATGGTTCTCAATCAGAGGAAACGTCAAACACCTGTCCCTGATTGAGAACCATATAAGGCTAAATAACAATGAACCCAACATAGAAACACATAACATAGAATGCCCACCCAGCTCACGTCCTGACCAACTAAACAAAGACAAAACAAAGGAAAATAAGGTCAGGAACGTGACAGCAACCCATGATATCCCTCCCTCCGTGTGTAGGCTAGGCTATACGGCGTGTGCACTGACTTCAGAGATGGCATGTTCTAAGCCACATCCTAACATTATTCTGCCTGACTGTCAAATCAGCAAATTGTTGTGAAACGTTAATAATATTACATGAACACTTTATGGTGTCTAGCTGCAAAATGGAAGCCGCTTGGTGCTCAGTCTGCTGTACCAATAGCCCAATCCCCTTTTTAGCTGAATTAGATGGCAGGGTTCTCAAAATAAACAGGCAATGCGTTGATGGTTGCAGAGCATGTGAATACTATGCAGGGGCGGCATGTACCCCAAAAAGTCTGTGGGGGCAGAAAGTATGTGAGGATAGCTGTGGGGCTGGAGAATTCAGCATTTTTCAAATACCTGAAACAGCTTTTTTCCTGCAATCTAGAGCCATAATCAATCAACTTAATTCTATGTAAAAAAAAATAAGATATATACACTACCGTTCAAAAGTTTGAGGTCACTTAGAAATGTCCTTGTTTTTGAAAGAAAAGCACATTTTTTGTTCATTAAAATAACACAAAATTGATCAGAAATACAGTGTAGACATTGTTAATGTTGTAAATGATTATTGTAGCTGGAAACGGCAGATTTTTTTTATGGAATATCGACATAGGCGTACAGAGGCCAATTATCAGCAACCATCACTCCTGTGTTCCAATGGCATGTTGTGTTAGCTAATCCAAGTTTATAATTTTAAAAGGCTAATTGATCATTAGAAAACCCTTTTGCAATTATGTTGAAAACTGCTGAAAACTGTTGTTCTGATTAAAGAAGCAATAAAACTGGCCTTCTTTAGACTAGTTGAGTATCTGGAGCATCAGCATTTGTGGGTTCGATTACAGCCTCAAAATGTCCAGAAACAAAGACCTTTCTTCTGAAACTCGTCAGTCTATTCTTGTTTTGACAAATGAAGGCTATTCCATGCGAGAAATTGCCAAGAAACTGAAGATCTCATACAACGTTGTGTACTACTCCCTTCACAGAACAGCGCAAACTGGCTCTAACTAGAATAGAAAGAAGAGTGGGAGGCCCCAGTGCACAACTGAGCAAGAGGACAAGTACATTAGAGTGTCTAGTTTGAGAAACAGACGCCTCACAAGTCCTCAACTGGCAGCTTCATTAAATAGTACTCGCAAAACACCAGTCTCAACGTCAACAGTGAAGAGGCGACTCCGGGATCCTGGCCTTCTAGGCAGAGTTGCAAAGAAAAAGCCATATCTCAGACTGGCCTATAAAAGATTAAGATGGGCAAAGAACAAAGACACTAGACAGATGAACTCTGCCTAGAAGGTCAGCATCCCGGAGTCACCTCTTCACTGTTGACGTTGAGACTGATGAGAGAGAGAGAATTAGAGGGAGCATACTTAAATTTACGCAGGACACCAGACAGGAGAATTACATCAGATATAACAGACTGTCCCTAGCCCCCCGGCACATAGACTATTAGGAGACACTGTAGGGGATGTCAACAGACCACCAACTTACTACCCTTAAACAAGGCTGAGTATAGCCCACGAAGATCTCCATTGCACGAGTTGCATGTTCAATAATAATTGTTAACATGATTTTTAAAATAAAATCCTACACGTAATTATCTGTAAGATCCCTCAATAGAGTAGTGAATTTCAAGCACAGATTCAACCACAAAGACCAGGGAGGTTTTTTAATGCCTCGCAAAGATTTGCACCGATTGGTAGATGTGTAAATATAAAACCATAGACGCTGAATATCCCTTTGAGCAAGTTATTAATTAGGATTTGGATGGTGTATCAATAGACCCAGTCTCGATAAAGATACAGGCATTCTTCCTAACTCAGTTGCTGGAGAAGAAGGAAATGATGGTGATTTTAAAACAGAGTTTAATGGTTTTGAGAATTATGAGGAAACTGAGGATGGATCAACAACATTGTAATTACTCCCCAATATTAACCCAAATGACAGAGTGAAAAGAACGAGGCCTGTAGAGAATAAAAATATTCCAATACATGCCTCCTGTTTGCATGATCTTTTTGTCCTGAATACAAAGCGTTATGTTTGGGGCAAATTCTTATACACTGCTCAAAAAAATAAAGGGAACACTTAAACAACACAATGTAACTCCAAGTCAATCACACTTCTGTGAAATCAAACTGTCCACTTAGGAAGCAACACTGATTGACAATAAATTTCACATGCTGTTGTGCAAATGGAATAGACAAAAGGTGGAAATTGTGTGTACCGGTCCTGCTGCACATTTGTGGCCTGCTGGAGGTCATTTTGCAGGGCTCTGGCAGTGCACCTCCTTGCACAAAGGCGGAGGTACCGGTCCTGCTGCTGGGTTGTTGCCCTCCTACGGCCTCCTCCACGTCTCCTGATGTACTGGCCTGTCTCCTGGTAGCGCCTGCATGCTCTGGACACTACGCTGACAGACACAGCAAACCTTTTTGCCACAGTTCGCATTGATGTGCCATCCTGGATGAACTGCACTACCTGAGCCACTTGTGTGGGTTGTAGACTCCGTCTCATGCTACCACTAGAGTGAGAGCACCGCCAGCATTCAAAAGTGACCAAAACATCAGCCAGGAAGCATAGGAACTGAGAAGTGGTCTGTGGTCACCACCTGCAGAATCACTCCTGTTTTGGGGGGTGTCTTGCTAATTGCCTATAATTTCCACCTTTTGTCTATTCCATTTGCACAACAGCATGTGAAATTTATTGTCAATCAGTGTTGCTTCCTAAGTGGACAGTTTGATTTCACAGAAGTGTGATTGACTTGGAGTTACATTGTGTTGTTTAAGTGTTCCCTTTATTTTTTTGAGCAGTGTACAACAAATCACTGAGTTCCACTATAAAACACACAGGTTCATGAGGAGGTCACCTATTGGATGGTGTCATGACAGGTTGCGTATTGGATGGTTCATGACAGGTCACCCATTGGATGGTGTCACGAGCAATACAATTCACCAGGCAAAACTTGATAAGAAATATAAACAACAGCTGACTGGCGGAGCCACCGTCACCGCAAGCATGGGGGGGGGGGGGGGGGCATGGGGAGTGACGCTTGGAGCAAGACCTACAAAAAAAACAATGATAGATGACAGTTCTGAACGCAGGGCGAACTATGTTTAGGTCAGACACCACTTAAAAGCGCTGCACGGTCAATCCGACGTCTGCATTGGCCGTGCAGAATTTGCGGTGATATGGTCTCTGCAGAAGTCAGGACATTCATACTTCTTGCGCTTCGCCAAGCATCACAGAGCTGTTGTGAAGGAAGTTGTCAAGGAAGTGAGTTTGTGTTTATACAGGACCTCCCGCCCTCACCTACCGTCAACCAATCATGTAAATGCGGAGCTATACGGAGCCCTCCGCATTGTTACAAAATTTGAGAGGCGCACGGCGACGTGGTATAGAGCTCAATTTGGCCTGCGTCACACCATCCATACGGCGCCTCCGACCACATTTCCGGATCAAGCATAAATTGACTCAAAGAGTTGGCTCCGACCAGAGTGCTGCAGCTCAGACCTTCGCAGTTTGGACCGACAGCCTCCGTCTTGTGCTCCTGCTCCAGCTTATAAAGGAGGCAGAGGGCGAAAACTGCAACGAAAGAGAGAGCATAGTTAGGGGATGCTCCAATCACACGAGGAGGGTGATTAAAAAAAAAGTTTACACAATTAAGCATAGAACATCTCCAAGTCACAGCACACACGTGCAATCAATTAAGGGCAATCCGAAATATATTCAGGTCAATCATTTGTGAGAGCATGCAAAGATCAGAGCTAAAGTTCACCCGATAACCTGTGTGAGCAAAAGCATCTGACCTCCACTGACCCCCCCTTTCCCTGTGTATTGTGTGTGTGGCACATGCCTTTCCCCCCCGCCCCCACACTCGACAGTACCACACACACGCTATATATTAAAGCACTCGTGCATCATCAATGAAACATCCAGAAGCAAGGACAGTCAATGTTCAGTGAGCTATCCTCACGAATGGCACGCTGTGTGCTGTGTAGAGAAGTCTACTGTGTAGCCCTGCCTACCTACCTACCACAGCACAACACGTCACTTTTCCCTTGCTTTGACTCTCAGTCGAAACAGGTTGAGGAAACACCAGCACCCCATATACCCTTCAAAGCTATTGCTGTGCTTATAGTATTGTCGTACTTGGGTAATGTGTTGTATACTTTGCACTCATAGACAAAAAACAGATTCACTAACTCTAACTTTCACTGGCTGACAAGGTCACCATTGCCTTCAAATCGCACACGGACTCCTCCCCCCTGTCTCTGTCAGGCACCTTAGTGAGAGAGATGAGGGTAAAACCATCCAATCGTGGTCAAACCCAGTCAGAGAAACAACAGTGTTGATCCAATGAGGTGTACTTGGGATTGCCTTTGTATGTATGTTGGTGTGTGTCTGTGGGTGTATGGATGGCGAGGCACTTTTGCATTGTGTGTCACCAACGTGTGCATACTGTGGGCATATCATGTGCTTTACCCTAGCCTCCACTGAAAGCCTTTAGTAATGTACTGGGTAACTCTCTCAATTTGGAGCTGCCTTCTTGACAAAGACTCCCTTGATAATGTGCTCTTTTAAATCTCAATGGGACTTCTGGATTAAAGTTTCATGCAACAGAATTAACTGAAATCCAGTGATGGCTAAGATGATCGGTGAGAAAGAATCTGGGGCGGCCTAGCAGTTAAGAGCTTTGAGCCAGTAACCAAAAGGTCGCTGATTCGAATCCCTCAGCCAACTAGGTGAAAAATGTGTCAATGTTCCCTTGAGCAAGGCCCTTAACCCCAACTGCCCTGGATAAGTGACAAAATATAATGTGTTTTGTATGGTTTTAACTGCACATAAGTAAGAGTTATTTTTGACCCTGTTGTCAGCTGTTTTAGTGAACCAAACCATTTAATTAATAAAACCATGTTTTAACTCTTTAGCATTTCTCTCCCTTCTTCTGTCCTTCCAGGTCAAAGTGTGGTTTCAGAACCGTCGTACCAAGCAGAAGAAAGACACAACCAAGGACTCTGACAAGCGCTCCTCCTCCACCTCCGAGTCGCTGGCCACCTGTAACATCCTGCGCCTCCTTGAGCAGGGGCGCCTCCTCTCCGCCCAGCCCCCCAACCCCCTATTGGGCACCCACCACCCAGGAAACGGCTCTCTACTGGGCAGCCCCGGAGGCTCCTCCTCCTCGCCGGGTAGCAGCACACCACCGGGAAATGGCGTTCATGGGGTGGGCGGGACTTTCGGGCTGTCGTTGCCCTCCCTGGGTGGGACTCCGCCCTCGTCGCGTCTGGGCGTGCCGCCGTTGCACTCACTGTGCTTCTCCATGCCGCTGCTAGGGGGCGCTCATCATGAACTGGCTTCCGGGTATGGGTGCGGGTCCTCTGCGTTCGAACCCTACATGCGGCTGGACAGGATCTCCAAGGATGGCGATCTGACTGGGAAGAAGACAGTTTCCTAAGGGGCGGCTACTTGGGGTTTTGGGATGGGGTTGGGATGACTCCCCCCCTCTCTCCCTCCATCCCTGCCTCTGGTCTACCACCACCTATCCACACACCAACATTGTTGTCCGTCGTTGGTTGGATCACCAACATCATTGTCCAAGATTGGCTGACAAGGATGGACAGACAGACAGCTGGGAGGAGGTGCACCCCAGAAGGAGCAGGGCTATCCTTGCACTGCCGTGTTGTGTCATTGGTTGCACCCTGTACCCACCCGTTCTCCAGCTACTTGCTACTGAATATTGTCTATAGATTACATTACAAGGAGTGCAACCAGTTACCCCTTCAATACATTACATACTTCCCAGCAAAATCATCATGTGTGGCAGCTTTCTGCCAGAACGTTCTAAGTAAAATAATCATACACTTTAGCAGTTTCTAATATTAGTTCGTATTGTATAGTGTCCAACACTGATTCCTGTAAATTCTTTATTTGGTTGGTTCTGTGTGTGTTTTAAAATGTGGACAAATGGTGTGTAAACTAAAGCTAGTCTTAGGTCAAATCCATGCTAAGAAATGTAAAAAGAAAAGGTACTGGGGATATGTCCTCGCCAAAGTAACGGGTTAGCGATAGCGTTGTTAGCTTCATCTCTGCTCTGCGCTACACCCTCACGTTGTTTTGTCGTACCATTAACTGGAGTAAATTCGAGATCAACCTGATGAGCTTGACCCACTGACCTTTTATCCCCTCCCATGAGATTAACTCTTGATATGTAATTCACCAGTGAAACAGTATCACTTTGCCTGCAGTATGCGTTACCATTGGCTACAGAGACTACTCTCTAGATTAAAGCAAGCAGGTTACCCTGACAACCCCCGTTCAGATAATCTCAGAATGTTTTGGAACACAAAGGGTTTATCATCATGGGGGGAGGGAGGGTGGTGTATTTGTTTTTAGTGTACATAAGATGCAACCCATCTATCTGGTACGTATACTACCACATCACCTGGTATTCACCACTCCTTCCCTTGTGGTTGAATGTTGATCGCCTAGGTTTGGTGCACATGCATGCACACACACACACACACACACACACACACACGCACACGCACACGCACACGCACAGACACAGACACACACAGAGAATTCCTAACCGGTTCATATCAATACTTCTCCTTATCTCATGGAACTCTGTGTGTGATGTTCTGATAGGTCAACATACACAGGATCGCTTTTTATCTGTTTTTAATGTAAATCTTTACTCAGATTGGTACTTTCAAAGCCAGTTGCTTCTTTTTCCCTTCTCTTGTTGTTATTTAACAATGATATTTGGCTATTCCCTCCCAGACACTCTCCTGTGCACAAGAATCATCCATTGTTTGATTTCCATTAATTTACCTTTGATATAAAGCACTTTATGTTCCTAGAAGCTTTTCTCCATTTTTCTCCCTTTTTTCTGGTTGAAAGTTTGTTCTCATGAAAGAGATCTTGAGATATCAGATATTCACAGGTTGTATCACAAATGGCACCCTTTTCCCCATATAGTGCACTACTAATCCTCCCAACAGTCACTCTCCCATAGGTACAGTTTTAAATGCAATGTATTCGGACTACCCACTACCCATTGAGGTGGCAGGTGGCCTATTGGTTGGAGTGTTGGGCCAGTAACCGCAAGGTTGGTAGATCAAATCCGTGAGCTAAAAATCTGTCGTTCTGCCCCTGAACAAGGCAGTTAACCCACTGTTCCTAGGCCGTCATTGTAAATAAGAATTTGTTCTTAACTGACATGTCTGGTCAAATTAAAAAGACAGCTTAAGAGTTAGTTACAGGTTCTGGATTCAGTTGTTGAACATACAGAAGCAGGAGGACACATGTTTTGATTTTGCCCAAAGAGACCTGAAGATCTGAGCCGTATTGACTGTGACCAGACAACTTTTTTCCCTATGCTCTGGCCATTCATATTTAATTCCCTACGTAATATCTGCTTGCTTTTATTGTCAGTTGACTCTCTTCATGGAGTCACAATAGGCCACACAGATAGAGCCATCTTGAGCCCCCTATCTCTTCTTCTCGTGAGTTCCCTGGTTGCTACATGATGACATCAATAAAACATGGCCGACCTCATCCTCACAAATAAACGCTGAGGTAGGGTACAGTGTTTGGTTGTAATTTTCTCATGTTAAGCCTAACGTTTATTAGGGATACAGTATTACGTTTTTGGCCGATACCGATATCCAATATTTTCTTTGCCAAAAAACCCGATACCGACAACCGATATTTAACATTTTAGCGGCCTTTTAAGCATTCTTGTACAGTTAAAAAGTTGAAACACACACACACACACACACACACACACTAACCAAAAAGTTATTTTGTTGGCATTTACGTATGTCCCCATTACCAGTAAAACATAATCAAAACCTATTTCTTTCACTTACTTGCTGTGCTGTTTCCTTGTTCATTTGTTCTGTCGTTTCATTCTCAACCAGGATTTCATCATACATGTCAAGCAGTGAAGTTTCAGCTCTGTCTGTCCGTGGGTCCTCTTCCTCGGTGCGCACTGTCACTGTGTCCATTTCCATCTTGTCCAGCTGTGTCTGTAACATTTCACGTAAGCCCTGTTTCTTGTCTGCATCGAAGTAGCGGTCCAGGTACCTAGCATCGAGCATGGTGGCGACACAGGGAAGAGGCTCAGAGAGAATGTCACCGAATCGCTTGCCTCTAGTAGAGTACTTTTTCAAGTTTTAACCCCACGTTCTGTGTCGGCAGTTTTTTTGAGGAGGCATTTCAATGCCGTGACAGAGGGTATCACGTCTGCTGCAGAGGCAGTTGATGAGCTTATTTCTCAAGTCAGTTGTTCGAATGGAGCTAGGAGTGTGTTCATGTTTCCAAGTTTCAAACATGTTCCCAAATGTCATTGAAATGGCAGCAGCGGTATGAGAACCAGCACATTCTTGAGCATGCAATACGGCTTTCCTCAGTACGAAATCCTCGTCGACCCACTGTGCTGTCAGACTAAGCATGCTCATGGGGCTGACATTGCTGGTCCAAATGTCAGTTATGACGCTAATAGCAGTGACGCCCATAGCAAGTAGCTCATTGATGTGCATTTCAACGATACCGTGTAACTCCGGTAGGGCTACGTCTGAAAAATACCACCTACAAGGTAGTGTGTACCGGTGCTCTAGGTGCTCGACCATTCGGGGAAAGCCAACATCATCCACGACAGAAAACTGTTGATTGTCAAGGGCAATGAATTCCATTATCTTGGCGTCAATGGATTTCACCTTTGAGCTGTCTCGCTGAAATGTTCCTACTCTTTCAAATGACTGCTTGACTTGAATTAGTTTAATTGTTGGAAGTATGCGCTTATTTTTTCCCAGCTTTTTTTCGCTGAACGTCTGGGGGTGATGCACTTTCAAATGAGTAATTAGGTTTGTGGTATTGAACGATTTCACTTTCTCCCCTCTGGAAATAATAGCAGCGTAAACATTGCATATGGCCTTTTTGTTATCTTCCTTTGAAACACCAAAATAGATCCACACAGCAGACATTTGGGGCTAGGTTAGGAATGCTGTGTTGCACGTGTAGCGCTGTATTTTTCGCGGCGTCATTACGTCATCTACCTACGTTATATAGGTATGCACGTCAGCTTTGACATCGGTTTTGCGTTAAACTAGACATCGGGCCGATGCCGAAGTTGGCATTTTTAGCTAATATCGGCCGATTCCGATATGCTTACCGATATATCGTGCATCCCTAATGTTTATGTTTCACGAAGCTATAGGCCTACAGTGTCGCAGTGCTGCTATTTAGAATGCTGGCTGGTGGCAATAATGTATTTACTTGTTCAGTAATTAAAGTGGGAAATTCAAACATTGAAGATTGTAATATGAATTTTTCGATGCAACAGCACACTAATCAGTAACCAATAAATTATTGTTTGAATATACAACTGTCCTGTTAGGTCTTATAGCCTACCTTAGCCTTCCTTGTGCTCTCTCGTAGCTTGGGTAAAAAGTTTGTGCTGCTTAAAACCAGTGTATTATTGAGCGTTAATAGAATCAGTCCACCGTCAAAGCAATAGCTTACTAGGGATTGTTTCATTATGCAGACAATGCAGTCTAGCCTACAAATAGCTCAATGTGGTCTCAGAGCATTTCGTACTGTTTTGTACGTAAAACCAAGACATTAAATTTTTTTAACTAGGCAAGTCAGTTAAGAACAAATTCTTATTTACAATGACTGCCTACCCCGGACGATGCTAGGTCAATTGTGCGCTGTCCTATGGGACTCCCAAACACAGCCAGATGTGATACAGCCTGGATTCAAACCAGGGACTGTAGGGATGCCTCTTGCACTAAGACGCAGTGCCTTAGGCCGCTGCGCCACTCAGGAGTCCATTTAGCATGATATGTTATGTTTGGTATGTATTAATTCGTGAATGTCCATCATCCATTTAATATGTTACAAATTACACATTATGTTACAAATTCCAATTTGTTGTAACTAATGTTTACTAGTACTAGGGATTATTTTTTTAACCTTTATTTAATTAACTAGGCAAGTCAGTTAAGAACAAATTCTTATTTACAGTGACAGCCTACCGGGGAACAGTGGGTTAACTGCCTTATTCAGGGGCAGAACAACATATTTTTACCTTGTCAGCTCAGGGATTCAATTGAGTAACCTTTACGGTTACTGGCCCAATGCTCTAACCACTAGGCTACCTGCCACACCAGTTAGGGTTAGGGGAAGGGTTAACTGAAACGGTTAAAGTTAGGGTTAGGGGAAGGGTTAGCTAAAAGGGTTAGGGTTAGGAGAAGTGTTAGCTAAAAGAGTTAGGGTTAGGAGAAGGGTTAGCTAAAAGGGTTAAGGTTAGGGTTAGGGGAAGGGTTAGCTAAAAGGGTTAGGGTTAGGAGAAGTGTTAGCTAAAAGGGTTAAGATTAGGGTTAGGGGAAGGGTTAGCTAAAAGGGTTAGGGTTAGGGAGAGGGTTAGCTAAAAGGGTTAGGAGAAGGGTTAACTAAAAGAGTTAGGAGAAGGGTTAGCTAAAAGAGTTAGGGTTAGGAGAAGGGTTAGCTAAAATGGTTAAGGTTAGGGGACGGGGACGGGTTAGCCAAAAGGGTTAGGGTTAGGGGAATAGTTAGCTAACATGCTAAGTAGCTGCGAAGTAGACAAAAAGTAGTAAGTAGTTGCAAATATTCTGAAGTTGTCCGTGATGAGATTTGAACACACAAACCTTTGCGTTGCTGACGTTCACATTATGCACTAACCCAACCACATCCGCTTCGTTTGTGCCTTAAGTAACCTTATGCAACCGTCCATACCAAATGTAACATATCATACTAATTTGAGTGTTCTGGATTTACATTTACTATGTTACTTCCAGTCTATGAAACCAGTATGTATAGCTATATACAGTATTTAGCTGGTAACCTATTTATATTACACATTGGAACTCACCCTACACGCTGACGGGGCTATCCGTCTCATCACTCGTAGGCTTACCAGTTTTTCACAGAAGGTGGGTTGCTCTCATAGAATTTGATTTGATTTGAGCATCGCTGGGTCTCTGGCAGTCGTCAGCTTGGTTTTTGGGGGGGAGAGAAGGAGGAGAAACAGGGCCGGCACTCTCACTAGAGGAACTGTCACTATTCTCGAGGGGAGGAAGAAGAAGAGGAGGAGCAAGGCTACTGTCATTGCCGGGGCCAGGCAGTGAGGTCTCTTTCGGGACTGGGAGGCTGCTAGTGCTAGCTAGCTGTTGCATAAGTAGGTCTACTAGCTTCCACCTGCGATCGTGTTTCATCAGTCGAGGGCGAGGTGGTAGCTTTGCTGATGTGGTTATCTCCTGTGCTTGACTAGGTCAGGAGCTCACCGGAGCTGAGTACCGGCACCTCAAATCTTCTAGAGCTCCTGTTCATCTTATAGAATATTAGCTCAAAGATATTGTGGAGCTACTGCACCTAGATATAAACAGTACTGGCATACAAATTGAGTACCGGCGCCTATGTCAGTCCAAGTCAAGCACTGGTTATCTTCTGTAATTTGTCACGAGCTTGATCAGATAAAGCTTTTTTGCACTCTTTTTGTGCCCCACTTGTTCTTGCTTTTTTGTTTATCCATCTTGAACAATGCACACTCTATGACCTGGAGAGTGAGTGCTGCGGGGGTTTCCACTAAGCCAATGTCCCTTTTTCGTTACCGTAGTGTACCACCGATTTGGGTCTTGTAGTTGTGGAAACGTCTTTGCTTGTGTCTTGTTGCTGTGGTTCTACTGGGGCTGTTGTTGAACACTGTTTTTTTTCAATAAGCAACATCCATAATTCAAACCGTCCTCCATCAAATATTGAAGGGAGAGATGGACCTGAGAGGCAGCGAAGCCGGCAGAGAGGAAGCAACTTAGCTAGCTTCAAACTTCTACTACTCGGCTAGCTTCGCACCACTACTACTTGACTAGCTTCGCACCACTACTACTTGGCTAGCTTCACACTCCTACTACTTGGCTCAACTGGCTCTCACAGTCTCGCGTTACAATTAGACATTCATCCATGTTTCTAAACATCAAATTTTGAAGTTGTTGCAAACTTCAAATTTCTAAGTGTTTAAGGTTAAGTTTAGGCATTAACTCTGGATTTTTAAGGTTAGGGTGAAGTTTAGGTGTTAACACTTACCTTAACCATTCAGAGTTAAGGTTTGGGATAGGTTTCAAATGAAAACTTTTTTTGCTAGATTTGAATTTCCAACCTTTGAAATCAGAGGCCAATGCCTATTTGAAGATAACAGCGCTCACTGTTGCCCTTGTGGCTGATTTCCACGTCATCTCCCAACGTCCTCGGACATGTATGGATGTCGAATACTGACTTGTATCACGGGTGACCTGGCTGACTTGGCTAGCTTCACACTTCTACTACCTGGCTAGCTTTACACTTCTACTTTACTTCCTATTTTGTTTCTTTCTATCTTTTCCCCCCAAAACTCTTTCAGTTGCTCACCTGCAGCTTTGCCCAAGGCATTCTCTCTTCATACAGAGAGAGTGAGACACAGTAGCCTATGTTTCGTTTGGGGTATTCCTTAAAATAATTACTGCATTTCCTCTTGTAATGTCAAATGGTATTTTTTTCTTCAGGTCTCAGTATCTGGATCCAACTCCGATATTCACCCAGCACATCCCCTCAAAACCTCCTCAGATAATAACTAACCTAGAAGAGAAGTAACTGTCATGTGACCCCCATCCCTTTCAATAGCATCTCCCGTTCCTGCAGCTGTACAGTCAGTCGTGTGTTTGTATTGCATGTTCAACAGACGCTATACTTGTTCAAATGCAGTGTTGTAACCACATGGAAAAGCAGCACAAAACTAAAAAGCTATATAGTGAATGATACCCTGAATAAGAGGCCATTCTCATGTTCAAAAACACATAACGCTTCATATGAAGAAAAAAAAAACATTCAAAGGGACCACATAAGAAAATCTAGCCCTTGGCCTTACTGGGTCGAAGATGATAATGCTTTCATAGCAAATAGCTCAGCATCAAACTGTTTCTCTCTTTCTATTTCTCTGGGCTCACTGACTGAATGGAATCGTTTATTTTGTGATGTGCAATCTCCTGACACCGTGCAGCACTGAAAATACAGCATCATATACAAAGAAACCCATGCCAGAGAGAATTGACTGGGGGTAATAAAGAATACCAGAGTTCAATTCCCTTTAAAATCCCATCAATTCAGGAAGTAGACTATAATTCCAATGCTTTTCAATTTGGATTTGGAATTTGCTTTAGGTTCTGAATTGAATAGCATTGAAATGAAACTGACCCCAACCCTGGAGAATACAGTAGTTCCCTCTCTTCCTTCAAGCTCTCTCCAGGGCCCATATTCCCAAAGTATCTCAGTGTAGGAAGGCTGATCCTAGATCAGCACTCCTGTTTTGAGAAACTTTATAAATATGGGCCCAGTTCTCACTCTCACACTCTCTCTCTCTCTCCATCTACACGGTGCTATTGTATCATGAGTTTGATGGTTTAAGTCCTATGAGATTGTGTGGCAATGTTTCTTTATTTGAAAAAAAAAGATTATTATACAGAGGCAGTGTTTTGTTTTTACGCACAACTAAGGTTATATAGGCCATCCAAGGGTATATAGGCCATACAGTACAGTAATTCCTTTGGGCATGAAAGTTATAACCTAATTCCAGATCTGTATGTGCTTAGGCCAACTATTATTTGTCATGCTGTTGGATAAAAGCACAAAGTGATCTGGGGTCAGGCTAAGTAAAAGTTGTAATTGACCGTGTCGAGTTAACCGGCAACATTCTATTACTCACAGTGAAGAACAAACTCAATGTAAATATATAGGTCTTTGCACAACTATCTCCATGTCCGTACCATGTGATCTTTACTCAAAACAAAAAAAAAAGAATGATGGAAAAAATAACTTTATATATGTTTTACAATTCTTTGTCTCTAACAAATTGCACTTATTTAAAGATCATTTTTTTTGTGTTCTGGTTTGAAAGAGCTGTTTTCATGCTCTATGGCTTGAAAGGCCAAGATATTGTATAATATGTATATGTATTTGTATTCATATGCGTATAAATATATGTCTATGTAATTATCTTTCTGTCTGTCTCTTCTTTGTATTTCATCGCAACACTTGACTTCTGAGTGGTGCAGCAGTCTAAGGCACTGCATTTCAGTGCTGGAAGTGTCACCACAGACACTCTGGTTCGAATCCAGACTGTATCACATCCAGCCGTGATTGGGTTGTCCCATAGGGCGGCACACAATTGGCCCAGGTTTGGCCGGTGTATACCATCATTGTAAATAAGAATTTGTTCTTAACTTTCCTCGTTAAATAAAAAATATATATAAAGAAAATACTTCATTTGTATTGAAAACCCACTGTTAAATATCAAGGCCTGTATGTAAGCTATAGCATTTGCTCAATGGGGAAACATATTTAATATTATTCTGGTTGATAAGTCAGCCACTAGCTATACCCTCTCTGAATTACAAACGTCATTCATATATCATTGATGTCCTCTCCTCTCCTCGCTTCCTCCTTTCCAGTGACACAGGGACAATTGACTCCAGGGTGCCAATTAAAATGATTGGCGCCTTTATTTGAGAGGGGAAAAGGCGAGGGCCAGGAGAAAGGAGAACAGATGGGTGGCCCGTTTCGCAAGGAGGGAAGGAAGGAAGGAGGGATGGAGGGAGGGTGGTGGGGAGCTGGGGAGCCCTCCCTGTAGCAGTGGACGGAAGCAGAGAAGATAAACACTAATGGGTTGTCGGACCAGTGCAACAGGCTTGCATGCGGCTAAAGTTATCATCGCAACTGCGCTTCACAGTGATGCTAAATCCGGAAAATGGATATTATTGTAAGGTGTCGTAATCGGAATGATTAGAAAAATATTAGAATCAGCAAATGTAATCTTTGCTTATATGTACTTTTCTTCGTTCTATGGTGTAGTGCTGTGTGTGTGTGTGTAGTCAGTTAAGTGCTATCCCACTGGGCACACACAGTTGAATCAACGTTGTTTCAATGTAATTTGTCAATCTATTGCGACGTGGAATCGATGTGGAAAATACATTGGATTTGAAAAAAGTAATCAACCAGTACTGTTTACATCTAATTTCAACCCGCGTTGTAAACATTGAATTAGGGTAAAACTTCAACTTAAATTCATTGACTTAACCTGAATAACAGGTTTTTACATCAATCTGATTTCAACATCATCATCAGAACTATGTATAACGTCGAAATTGTGTTGAAAATTACACAAAGAAATGTTAGAAATCATTTTATTCCTGTTTATATATTATATATATCAGGTGGTTGAAATTATATAGAATTTCATATTTGATTGGACATATTTGATTTGATCTTGTTTCAATGTGGATAGTAAAATGGCATGTTTGAAAACGTCATTGTTTCAACGGCATGCCATCAACCTAAATAAAGAGGTGTATTGAAATGAAATGTGAAGCCACAGTCCAACAATTCCCGACTGAACATTTGACTCCTACTGGTATATGAGGAATAATGCACCCAGTGAGAACAAGTCCACCATCCAGATGCTTACCTCTATGTACCCTACTCAGATCCGGTAAAAAGCTATGTTTGATTCAGCTCGGACATAGTGTCAACTCATTTAGACATGGATCAGCCTCGAAACTCATTTGCGTAGACTACATAAGTCACATTGAATAGTTCAAAGTAACTCCTATACCTTTTCTTTAACAAGCTGTATGTGAAAGTTAATTTGGAGTGAGGTTGGGTTTATGTACTGTAGGCAGGGCTGGATTAACGCAGGGGCACACCGGGGCTGAAGCTCCAGGGCCCAGGCCCGTTTTACAAAATAAATAAAGGAAATACTGTATATATTTTAGATATTTTATATACAGTATATGTTATATATGTAGTATAGATATTGTATTTTTTTATTGCAACTGCCAACCACAGGAGGACTCAGGAGCCCACTCTCAATGAGTGTAGACAGCCTATTGCTGCCGCTCTGCTAATCATCAGATGGGGGAGGAGAGGAGGTAGGAGGCCCATGTGATTAAATGGGGGGCCCTGCCATGATTGGGTAACTGATTAATAAAAACAAAATTATAAACTGCAGAACAAATAAATGTGACTGGTCAATTGTGTGAGTCAGGGGCTGGGCCCAAGAGGCCAACAAAAATAATAATATATCCATATTATAATTTTTTATCCAACCACAGGAGCCCGCTCTCAATGTTCAAAATACAGCAGAGAGCAAAATTTTGCTACAGAAGATCACTAGTTTAGAAAAGGAAAACCGATTAAGTTTTATCACAAGCACATACAGGTATCTGCCAAAATAAAGGAAGCGTCAACATAAAGTGTCTAAAAAAAGGTATTTGGCCAATACGAGCTCCCAGAACAGCTTCAATGCGCCTTGGCATAGATTCTACAAGTAGACCTAAACCATGCCAGGAAAATGCACCCCACACCATAACATATACTTTGTACAACTGTTTACTCAAGTGTTCCCTTTATTTGTGCATTTACCTGTATGCTCACAGTAGGGAAGGCCGCAGTTCGGGCAGCATGCGTGCCAAATATACAGCTTGTTGTGTGTTGACCATAGACATATAATCCATAGAAGGGTGCTGTAACCTTTGACTGTTAAACTCATGGGTACACTAGCAATGGCTGCCAGTCCTGACTTGAATGGGAACTGCCATCTATGGAATATATTTCTATGGTTGGTTGAGGCTGTCGGTTTTGCCTTTTGCATAATTCTAAATAGAATCGAGGGAAAAACATACAGTTTTGGAAAGCCAATGCCTACTGCTGAAAAGAAAAGGATAATCGGTCTGTAGAACAACTAGAAACAAAGCCCAGGGGACTATGGTTTCTTGATCCGGCCCTGTTCAGTATGAAGGCTATGGTTGATTAGATCTTTGGAAGTTTAGAAGTGGTTACCATTAGCCCTATAAATAGGATGACAAAATAATGATATTAATAATATACTTTCACCTTTTTGGATTTTGTCTTTTATATATTGTATTGGTAATATACAGTAGATATACTATCCAAGCAGAATATACATCTTCTTCAAATGTTGATATTTGGTTGCATTCACAGTTCAATATGCAGTTTGTCTACAAGTGAATGATTGACATGCTTGACTCACGTCTCAATCTCAACCAAAAATCAAAGTTAAAGAATAGCACTAAATCAAAACTAAAATCGACGTAGATTTTTGGTTGAGATGGATACTTGAATCCGACATGTAAATAACTAATTCATTGCATTTTAAACCAACCAACCATCCTTCATACACAAGGAAATATCCAAAGGTAACAATGTATTATTAATATCACGAAAGTGGTATCCTATTTGTAGGGCTAACCATCCAATCAAGCATGGATGAACGATAGTACACCTATCTACATATGGAAACGACGGTGTCCTTTGGGCAAATCAGATGTCAATGTAGCCTACATAAACCCAACCTCACGCCGAATTTACTTTCACACACAGCTTGTGTAAGAAAAGTTAGAGGAGTTACTATCAACTAGGCAATGTTATTTAGGTAGTCTACGCAACTTAGTATGGAATCTGATCAATGTCTAAATGTGTTACCATGATAGCTAAGCCGAGATGAACACAACTTGTTTCCAAACTAAGAAGCGTATGCAGAGGTGGACATCTGGATGGCAGACTCAATTGAACTGAAGTGCATCACCAGTCACTGTTCAGGTAGAAATTGTTGCTGTTCCTTCAAATTTGATTGAAAAAACCCCCCAGATTTATTTAAGTTGCAAGCATGACGTTGAAACAAATTATTCAAAAATACCATTTTACTGTCAACAAAAAAAAATATGTCTTATCAAATCTAAAATTCAACATAATTTCAACCACACGATATGCTCTATATTATACGATATATTGTGGAATTCCCAACGTATACATAGTTCTGATGATTATGTTGAAATTAGATTGAAGTAACAACCTGTTGTTTTCAGTGTTCAATGTTTACAACGTTGGTTGAAATGAGATGAAAACAGTATTGGTTTATTACTTTTTTCAAATCGAATGTATTTTCCATGTTGATTCCACGTCGCAATACATTGCCAAATTACATTAAAACAACATTGATTCAACCAGTATGCAGTCAGTTTTGGGCTGTGTGCATGGGTGCGTGCGTGTCAGTTAGCCTAGTGGTTAGAGAGACGAGCCGGAAAATAGAGGGTTTGCCAGTTCGAATCCCAGGTCTGGCGTGAAGTGAGCTCTTAACCATAGTTTTGCTGGTATCAAATCCTAGATGCCATTGCCTGCCGTTGTGCCCTTGAGCAAGGCACTTAACCCCCCCACCCACGACAACAATTGCTCCAATGGTGCTCAGTATGGCAATCCAATCTCTCCAACCCGTATGTGTGTATTTTGGAGGGGTTGGTGTAAAGCGTCAATAATTGTGTACAACTGACAAATAAAGTGATCATAATCTTAGTGCTATGCATGTGTGTGTAGAACCCAGACCTTTAGCCACGCATCACTGTCCTGTCCTGTCCACCCCCACCCCGTCCGTCCGTCCATCCACCCCCCCCTCCCTAAAAGCAGCTCTGAGACCCATCAGGGCCCTGCACTAATTACGGTCACTAATTGGGGGTCGTCCAAGGCCAGGGACCTCTCCACACCTGCACGGTCATGTGACATTCAAAGAGGTGCGTGGGGTCAGGGGTCAGAGGTGCGGGAAGGGAGGGGAGGGGGAGATCAGCTGTGAAGGTCCTCTGGATTATAGAGAGAGACTTGAGGAAGTACATGTGTGTGTGTAAGGAGAGAGAGACAGGGGGTGAGGGAGCACCTCTTGGGGTTAATTGCCGGGTGACCTTAGTGGGCAGGACAGCCCTCAACCCTCCTCACCCCTCCCGCACTCCTCCCTTAGCCTGCCTGCTTTTCTCAGCCCAGGGTGAAATGATGGCTGCTTGTTTTGACATGCTTCACACAAGAGGCTGACTGACTTAGCCCTACGAAAGAAAGAGCCGGGCTGCATTCCTGAGACCAGCCCGACCGACCAGGGCTCTCAACAGACAGGCAGGGCGGGAGGGGAGGGGGGGACCATTAGGGAATCTCTCACACACGCACACACACACACACACACACACACACACACACACACACACACACACACACACACACACACACACACACACACACACACACACACACACACACACACACACACACACACACACACACACACACCTCCCTGTATTCTATTATTCTCTTTCAAACAAGCTTGCACTGCTACAGAAGGATTGGGAGGAACAGTGTGAAAGGTTTTCTTTGGTTTCGAAGAGAAAGACGCAGAGCTGAAGAAGGCATCTTTTTAGTCCCCATTGGTGTGCAGTGCACGGTCTTCGCCCCTTGTCTTTCTTTGGCACCTTTTGATGATGCGTAAACAAGGAAGTGCACAGTGAAGTAACAGGGGGACGCATGTCAATGGGCGAGAAAAGACCACAACATCATGTTTGTTTGGGGATGTGGTCAATGGGTTTTATTATGTCAATTCTGAAAAGTTGCATTCACTTGTTGTTTTGGTTAGGCGAAAGCACTTATAAAGAGTAAAAAAAAATTTTTTTGATGAACAAAAACAACCATATTCCATGGTTCCTTAGCATTTATTTGTGTCAATGTGTTTCATACTGTACATCAGCTCATTGCAATTGTCCTCATTGACAGAGGTTGTGATAATTGTTGGAAGAGATTGTTGGTTGTCTACCTACTTTCATAATTTGACCAAACATTTAGGAAGAGGTCATCATTTTATGGAAACATGGAAAAAGTGGTAAGGAAGTTAGGTCCAAAAAACACATTTTTCACCAAATCAAATACATTTATTGTGTTAGAGGTGATGCTCGTCATTTTAAGATTGTTCTATACATCATTTGTTGTCTCTATAAGCCTCAATATGAGGTCCTAAACCTAGCATGAAAGTGCATCCTTGTAGCTTAGCTGTGTGGGCTAATATAGTCAAACTGTTTGCCTTGGGGTAAGTTGAGCCAATGATTGAGCCAATGGCAAGTTGAGCAAATTGAAGTGTTTTCTTCACAGGTGTAATGCAAAGTGTTAAAAAAAGTTCAAAGTGTTCGTTAGGTGTTAAGCCTGTGTTAAAAGATGCCTCAAATTATTAAAAGACCAAAAAACGATTGTGATTGTGTTGAAATGTAGTTCAATCTGTAAGGCTGGTCTGAATGGCTCACCACTTTTACATG